>NC_080672.1:352522977-352822977 GCF_030247195.1 Topomyia yanbarensis | reverse complement strand
CGATAGACGTGAAGAACATGTTCAACAGTGCTAGCTAGGGGAGAGATCGCCGTAGCGCGGCCATAGAGTGCGAGTTCCGAACTATCTGTGCAAGGTTCTGAAAAGTTACTTCCAGAACCGAGTATTGGTCTACGAGACGAAGCTGGAGCAGTGGTCGATTAGGGTCACGGCTCCATACTCGGCCCAACGCTCTGTAATGTAATGTACAACGGAGTGTTAATACTGGAACTGCCCAGGGGAGTTGAGATCGTCGGTTTTGCAGATGATGTCCTGACGATAGCCGGCGAGGCCCTTGAAGAGGTGGAGATGTTACCGGCAGAGACAATAGACATCGTGGAAACCTGGATGGCTGACGTTAAGTTGCAGCTGACTGACCACAAAACCGAGGTAGTGCTAGTCAGCGACTGTAAAAAAAATCCAGCGTGTCGAGATCAGCGTCGGTGGACAATACATCCCATCGATGCGTGCGCTGAAGCATCTGGGTGTGATGGTCCACGATCGGTTATATTACAACAGCCATGTCGACTATGTATGTGAGAAGGCTTCGAGGACAACTAACGCATTGGTAAGGATCATGCCGAATCACGGAGGAGCAAGAGGTCTGATCCTCAATACTGAAGTTTGGCGTACCAGTCTGGGCTGTTGCGCTGAACTCAAAGCGATACCGGACGAAGTTGACAAGCACGTCTCACCTAATGGTTGTTCGTACCGCGAGCGCGTACAGAACGTTATCGTCGGAGGCGGTATGTTTAATTGCCGGGACGATTCCCATCTGCACGTAATGCAAGGAGACTGGTCCGAGCGGACTCGTTGGCTAAGTGTCAGTAAGAGTGGAACAACGCGGATAAAGGAAGGTGGACCCACCGACTCATCCCAAATGTGTCTGCTTGGGTACATAGGAAGCATGGAGAGGTGAATTTCCATTTGACGCAGTTTTTGTCCGGGCATGAATGCTTTCGAAAGTACCTACATCGGTTTGGACACGCTTCGTCACACCTTTGCCCGGAGTGTGTGAACGTGCAAGAGACACCGCAACATGTGGTCTTAGAATGCCCTAGGTTCGAAAAAGTCCGCAAGGGGTATGTCTGATATAACGTCGAAGAGATGTGCCGCGACGAGCATATCTAGGACGTTGTCAATAGAGTGGTTACGGACATACGCTCTGAGCTGCAGAGGAAGTGGCGAAGGGATCAACAAAGTAGCGTCATTGACTAAAACACCGCCGTGGAACCACAAATCGGGTTTCGGGAAAAATTTCGCCGAGGAACTTTCCGACGGTGTAGACTGGGGACCAGTTGAGTAGTACGCGACATAGCATCGGGTTCAGGTTGTCGGGGCGCCAACGAACCGGACGTCACCGGAATCGCCGGACCGACCTCGACACCAAGGATGCAAAATGTCTACCTTTTCTGCGGCTGTAATTTTTCTGCCTACATTCTCATTTCTCTTTCGACGTTGCTGTCGTTCGCTATTGCAGGACGCCCAGCGCTATACGGCAGCCTGTAAGCAAAGCAGTAACATGACAAAGAAATACTTCCCCCAGTACAGCCACCAGACGCGAGCGGTACAGCTTCTCTTTTCTTATTCTACACTTTTTAATATTTTTAATCTATTCAATATTTTAAATCACAAACGACGACAATAAATGCGGTTCGTTTATGCCACAACCGGCATTAACGCTTTCGTGTGCGGGCCTTTGACTATGCAGAGAAAAGTGTACAAAGCGAAAGAGCAAGCTTTACTACGCCACACTCTCACCGAGCAGTCGGAGCACATCAGCAAAACAAAAATGTATTCTACTGCTGTACGGGAAAATGTACTCGGTTTGGCTACCATTCTGGCAAGAGCTGCAGTGATGCGTCGCTGTAGCGGGCTGTACGGCTTATGCAAATGTAAATATACCGAAAAAAATATAGTTTACCAGTACCTTTGGCATCCCTGCTCGACACCCTCCCGGCAGCTCGTGAGTGGGCTAGATCCACCGCCGGGGACTAGACCGAGTAGACGAAGCAGGGAGCTAAATGGCCCACGGAAACAAGTATCGGGATCGGGATAAATACACCGCCGAGGAATTCGCAGTAGGGAAGATTCCAGTTGGCTGGGAGCTAATGGGCTCACGAAACAAACATCGGTATCGAGAGAAATTCCGCCGCCGAGGCAGTCTCAGTCAGAGTAGGTTAGTTTCACCACCGGATTATAATCGAGTAGATCTCGATAAAGTTGGACACTAGAAAGCAGATATTGGTTTCTTGAGAGATTGCTGCGACTCTCAATCGGAGTAGGGTGAGTCCACCGCAGGAGATTATTCGACTAGCTCGTAGTAAGGTTGGGGACTGAACGACTCACAGAAGCAGGAGCTAAATAGCTCATGTAATCAGCAGCTAAATGGGTAACTAAGATGAAAGCTATACGGCAACGTAAAAGATGAAAACGAAAAGCAAGAGAATAGTCGATAGCTAAATGGTTCAAAGGTCGAACCATTACATGAATCAACCGAGGCTCCGAGTTACCGACCCACAAACGAAAGAAAGAGGTGTAACTAAGGCTATAACAACAAAATCCACTTGCTTTGAAGTCATGCTGCTTCTTTAGTTAATAACTTTTCTCAACGAATTTTCGCAACCTTACAATGTTCCACGAATGTATTCCGTAGAAGAATACCTTTACAAATATATAGTGTTCTCATGAATTGATTGATGAGGTGATTTTTTAAGAATTTATTTTCAATTTTAACCGATTTTCAATACTAATTTCCATATAAACTTTGAAATTTTTGGAGGGTCCCTAGACACAATCTATCGGTACCAAAATTTGCACAATTACTAAGGGTCATAAAAGGAATCAGTAGAGCCTGGTGGAGCTAAAAGTCAAAAATTGAACCAGTCTAATGAACAAGTTAGAGAATGTTTAAACGGTATTTTTTTTATTTCAATTATAGAGGTTTTAACCTTAAGGTCCATCGTCTCTTCGGGTTAGAAAAATCTCTTAGGAAAAATTTCTAACCCTATGTGCGGGGTCGGGACTCGAACCCAGGTGCGCTGCGTACAAGGCAATCGATTTACCAATACACTACGCCTACTCCCTAAACGGTACTTATTTAATGGAGGGCCTCCGACTCAATGACGCTTCCACAGCAACCACAGAGTTGTACATAAGAGTAGTACATAATTTTAAACATTTAAAATCCTTAATAATTAAGTAAGCAGATGTTGTTTTATTAGAATAGAAGATGCTTCCACTGAAATAGTGATGTTGTATTTTGACACAAACTGAAAATGCGATCCGAGTTGTAAACTCAAGCAATAGACATTGAAAACTTTAAATGTAATTAAAAAGAAGGCCGAAGGCCAAAAAATCCGAGCAATGAAAGGACCCTGTAGGAAATATTTGGCTAATTGACTTGAGTTCGACACAAAAATATTCGGGAATGAAATACATAATTTGTTGTGATAATTATTTTCAATCGTTTTATTTTCGATACACAAGTAACGCAAATACATTACATATTCTCGTCACAGATATTCTCTGCGATCAGCCAAGATACGCCAAATTGAGACCCGCATCTGAAACCTATTGAATTATTTGACAATTCCACAATTTAACCTCAATGTCGCACTAACCTAACTGCACGTGGATTTCATTTCGGAAGAACTTCACGCTAAACGCGTCCGAGTATAGGAAGCCTCCCGGCTCTATGGTGAACATGAGTCGAGTATTAGTTACTCCCCTACAGGGAGTACTAGTATACAGCCGAAAGTTATTTCTGTTTGACAGTTAAAATCAGTTTCGAAATATTTCGAAGTAGATTGAAATACGAATGAACTGGAAGACGAAAAACAGGCTATTCAGCACCACCTGTTACGACGTTTAATCAAGTTTCAGCTACACACCAACAGGTGGTACTAGTGTATAGTCAAAATACAAGTTTGTTCCAATTGTAATGGACTGATTGATCGACTTCGAAACATTGTTACCTACAAGACAATGGGATCAATTCTGCTGATTTTTTTCATTTCCAAATTATAATAACTCGTTTCAAAATATTTCGATTTTGTTGCAAACAAACACCATCCCCCAGCTAAACAATTTATTGACTGAACGCACTCGATGACACCGAAAACCGTTCACATATCGGTCCAAAACACTTCAGGTATCCATTTCACTTTTGTCTCATCCGACAGCACCATCCAGATGTCTTTTGGCTATCCAAGAGCACGGTATGAAGTTCCTACCGATTTCGATCTCGCAACGTAGGAACTCTATACCTCGCTGATGGCAATCACCAGTAACGTATTATTGATGGTAAGAACTTTTCGTTGACATGCCTTTTCGCTAAGCGAGCAATTTTGTTCGACGTGTAAGCAGTCCTTGAATCCCGCATAAAAAACGCGATCAGTCCCGCTTCGGTACGCAAGAACGTCACTGCAATGTTCCTGTCACGTTTGATTAGCTGAAAATAGAAAAAAAATGTTTGAAAGATCAGTTGTAAATGTTTGGTAGTGGGCGTCGTCGGACCGCTCTGTGTGAGTGACGTATTAACACGTTCGAAAATTAATTATATCAATTAGCGAGCGAATCGGTTAAAAAGTCGCACTTTTAGTGCTAATCTATTCCCGGTTCCCACTCGAACCCAACCGAACTGCGGCTGGCTGGCAAGAGTGCGGAAAGCCAGCCGCAATACCGCATCTTATCGACAGTGAATTTCAATTTATCTCCTATTTAGCCGTTTCGTTGATCTGTACTGAAGCACTACGGAACCTACAGTAGCGACGATACAGCTCTTAATTACATCTCGATCGGCTGGCTCTGGCTCGCGGAACTGATGTACGGCAGGCAGGGAAGCTGGCCATTAAAACATTCCTAAACCGGAGCGGAAAAATAACTAAAAAAAAAGAGGCACGATTGGCACGCCGTCTCGGTCAATTGGGAAGCGGATTCCCGCCGAAGTTTGGCGGCGAAGATGAAAGGAAAGCTTTCGGCGGTAAACGCCGGCGCAAGAGTCTTTCCAGTCGCTCGAAATAGACGTTAATTTTTTTTTCTTCTCCGTTTCCTTAAATTTGAGGCAATAAATTCAATTCTACAAATACGGTACCGCGCGACGAGTCGCTAAAATCGCACCTAGAGTCAGGTCAGGTCAGGCGCGAGAAGTGAATTAGATGGGTTGGGTGGAAGTAGGGGGAATATTGGCGTGAAGTTTGAGTCCAGTCGGTGACGGGGAGAGACACAGTGCACTTAAAAGATTGAAATTAGTGTGTGTGTGTGTGTGTGTGAACGAATGGAACAGCTGATAACGTTGCAAACAATTATGTGAATATGAAGCAAGCATTTGAGCCGAAAATTCTAGAAAAGCATCCAACTTTCATCAGTATTTGATCGTTTCTAAAATCCGACGGTTTGGGTTAAATATGCGTTGAAGTGGTTAAATATGCGTTGAAGTGAGATTTTGAATATTTCTGTGTTTTGAACATTAGAAATGCTGTTTCACTTAAAATATAAAATGTTAGTCGCCCCTTTTAAAGATTGAGTGTTTCTTCGTTCAGGACATCACTATACACTATAGGAGCAAATGTATTTCAAATTGGTTCATCTGAGTGTTAAGTTTTAACAAAAAAGTGGAGTTGCAGGAAAACTAAGAAAAAATGTAATAGATTTGAAAAGAAATAATTTGGAAAGTCCGCAAAAGTGATTTCATGGAAAAAGTGATTTGAAGTGTTATCGGTTAAGTGTATGTGAAGACAACTTAAACATGATTTTGAATATGATTGTGTATTGTACATAAGAATGCTGTCTCAATTAAAACATAAAAAGTTAAACAGCTATTCACCCCCTTTTTAGGTTGAGTGCTTTTTTCGTTCAGGACATCAATTCTTAAGTATTTCCCATTGAAACAAATACATTTAAAATTGGTTCATCTCAGTGTTCAGTTATTACGTTAACGGATTTCTTGAAAAAAGTGATTGAAAGTGTTAGTAATATTAAAATTGGGTGTACGTGAAAACCCGAAAACAACAAAAAATGTCAAAGCAGTCGACCATCCCTTTTAAAGATTAGGTGCTTTTTCGT
This sequence comes from Topomyia yanbarensis, assembly GCF_030247195.1. Classification (NCBI taxonomy): domain Eukaryota; kingdom Metazoa; phylum Arthropoda; class Insecta; order Diptera; family Culicidae; genus Topomyia; species Topomyia yanbarensis. Next base: position 352,816,914 of record NC_080672.1, on the reverse strand, counting down.
TCAGGACATCAATTGTTAAATATATACTATAGGAGCAAATGTTTTTCAAATTAGATCATCTGAGTGTTTGTTCACAAAAATGCTATGTTGCAAAAATTAGGAAAATTAAAATAGATTTTGAAAGAAATATTTCGGAAATTATTTGAAGTGTTATTGTAAAGTGTATATAAAGAAAACCCAAAAACAATATTAGGAAGGTGAGTAATATATATTGTTTATTTCTGTATACCGAGCATAAAAAATGCGGCATTTGAAATATAAAATATTGAAGCAGTTAGCCACCCCTTTTAAAGATTTAGTGCTTCTTCGTTCAGGACATCAATTCCTAAATATATATGCTAGGAGCAAATGCATTTCAAATTGGTTATGTGAGTGCTTAGTTATTTCAAAAAAGTGCAAGGAAACTTAGGAATAAATGAAATAGATTTGGAAAGAAATAATTTAAAAAGTCGGCAGAAGTGATTTCATGGAAAAGTGATTTTAAGTGTTATCGGTTAAGTGTAGGTTAAGACAACCCAAACAGGTGTTAAAATGAGATTTGGAATATGATTGTATATTGCACTGTCTCATTTAAAACAAAAAAGTTCAAGCAGTTTTTCACCCCTGCTTTTTTCGTTCAGGACATCAATTGCTAAGTATTTACCATAGGAACAACCGCATTTCAAATTGATTCTTCTCAGTGTTTAGTTATTACGAGTGCAGCAGTGTCTTGATGGAAAATAAGGGAAAAAAATGAAATAGATTCGGAAAGAAATATTTTGGAAAGTTTGCTAAAGTGATTTCTTGAAAGAAGGGATTCAAGGTATTATTGATGTTAATATTGGGTGTACGTGAAGACAACCCAAAACAACACTAAGACGGTGAGTTCAAAAAAATGATATATAATTCAAAATAAAGTAGACCCATTGTATGTTTAATCCTTCATTAAAAAAACCAACTCGTACCAATTAGCTAAGCAAATCTTCAAGCTTCCCCGCAATCGCAAGTCAGCGTTGCGATAGTCTTAAGTGGCGTGTGATGCTTTGAGAAACAAAAAATTCAACTAATTCGTAAGGTAGTGTTTAACAAAACGGAACCAAAGCTGGCCCGTCAGAGTGCATGACCGAACCCGTTATGATTTCCCCACCTTTCATGGCCCATTTCGGAGACAATAAAAGCAAGTCAAAGGTTTCTCTTCCCTCTCTCGCTCTCTGTGGTTACAATCACAAACCAACCAAGCAACAAACGAAATTAAGCAATTTACAAACGCTCTGGCGCCCGGCATGCGATCCAAGTTATATCTTGTTAGTTTGATTAATTCCATTATAATAATTTATTCAATTAAAGAAAAATTCAAATTTGTACGAAAAAAATATTCATGTGGAAGAATCGTGTTTTGTCGAGTTTCGAAAATAAGTGTGGCAGACGTTTCGTTGTCGTAAAACAGTTGTCGTCACGAGACTGCTGCCGTTTGCTGTATTCTGTGGCATACAAAATGACCCTCTTCGTATGAATGCACAGCTACACAGCCTGTGAAGGGAGGACAATTACGGCCTGTATCAGAAAACCGCAACTGCAGAAGACAATGATTACGTACAAGTCAAAGAGGTCAGCGACCCGCACTTCAACCGGGGGTTCAGCGGACAACTTCAGGCCCCGTAATTAAGTAATTACTTGCCCTGTGGTTCGTCCCCCAAGACCACGTCACGTCACGATGATGCGGTTCCACACACCACTCCAGAAGGGGACAACCGTGCCGAAGGATCATCCGGGGGGTCAAAATGATGTCACTGTTTACTACGGGGCAGATGAAAAAATTCAACGATGAGATCATTAAATTCATCAGCTCATCAATCTCTCCGGGCGCGACTTGCGGCTACCAAACGAGCAACGGCGGCAGCTCTGTGTCTAGCTCTGAAGTGTTTGTTTTGCAAGTGCGAGAGAACGCGCCACTCGACGCGACGGCCTCTGAAGCTGTAAGGCGGCGACCATCACCAATTAGCTCATACATAGTTATTTTTTATCTGTGTCTCTCGTTTCGTCTTACTCTCTGTCTCTATCCCCTTGCCAGTGTCCGTGTCAGTCAGCTATAAACGAAAAAGCGAACGCTGAAGATCGCGTATCACCGTCAGGCGCAGCGAACCATTCACAAAAGGCCGCAGCTTGATTAGAAATTATAAAACCGCAATCCACTCCCCGGCAAAGCCACTCATGAATCTTAAGCGGGGTTCTCCTCCGAGAGCCGAGAAAGGCGATTTCTAATGCAGCACATTTGTCTTGGGATTAGCGGAGCAAACAAGTGCGCCTCCGCCAGTGGAGCAGCCGAAAAGCTTAAAGCCGGCAAAGGGTTTTCACACCTTCTTCGTTGGTGTAAGTCTTGATTTACAGGCAGCAGCCTCAGTAGCTTGGCCAAGCATGAAAGCTGAGCTTTTGATAATACACATTTATGAGGCGCGATGGGCGCGTGTTGATACGGATCTTTTCCATTGTGGTCACGGAATGGTGCAACCGCTTCGGGAGTAGTTACGCTGTTTTTAGGAAACTTTATTTCGATGGGAATTCCTGCGAAATATTTAATGACGCAAAGAATCGAATTGTACCTTGAGGTGATAAAAACTACCGGAGAGGGTAGCATTTATGGCTCATTGAAATTCGACAGACTAGCGCTAATACTAGGTTTGATTTACGGGTATCCGACACTGTGTGGGCTGTTTGGATTTACTCGAAGCGAACCATCGAAATTATCTGCCGAGCGTGACATTAGCTCGTAACTTTTGATTTATTTTCAGCGCTTTAGACTTTTAAAGTATTGTATTGACTACGTTTACGACAAAGATTCGTTAATTGTTAAACATTAGTTATTTTAGCCTGCTCAATTTGGTCAGCTTAGAGTGCCTGGAGAAACTGAAAAACTCAAACTGTTTTGAAATTGCTGAGTAGCAATAAAAAAAAGTGTACGGAACAGTACGGACTTTTGGGTAGTTAAAAGTGCAACTTTTTAACATGAAGCCTCCGTATTGTTTAGAGCTCGACTAGTTTTCAAACAGGACATCAAAATTGATCTCTCGCTGGAACAAAACGTTCATAAGCAAAAATTTGAGTGAAGTGTAGTGATTTTATGACGCTCTTTGTGGTACAATAATGACAGTGAAAGTTGCTATTGTGTAGAGTGAGAAAATTGAAATTAATTTGAAAGAAATTGTAAGAAATCTAATGAAGTCATTCGAACCTCTCAATGGTTTGAATCCTCAAACATAATCACATGACGGTTTCCGCTGGTAAGCGAATCGCTCGACGACTAGTGACATTAATTTTTTTTCAATTCTGAACATTTCATAAACAGATAATATGTTCCTTGTCAGTGGTGTTCATTCGAAACACGACATTTTCTTGCTCTTATTTGCGGTACAGAATAGTCACAAGCGTCTTAATGCGATGTTGGCGATCAAAACGAGAAGCAATGTCAGGAGAAAGCTGCACGTTAGTCGATTAGTACAACAGATGTTCGAAATGTGACAGATTCGTACTACAAATCTTTTGTGGTTCCTGTTGACATAAGCATTAAAGAAGAAATTCGCCGAATAAATGCGCAGGATAGTTGATGATCAAGGTGACTCAAGATGGATATGGAAGAAAATTCGCTTGTTGGGATGGGGTCAGTGCAAAACGTCAACGAGAAATTTCGGGCATATATTGGACATAACATTCCGATCATAGTGGTGGATTAAACGTTCAACTGATTTGAGAAGGAAGGAGGCCAGATTGATAAGACTAAAGCTCGGTCAGGAATTAATTTTACTATTTCTCGTCACGCTATTGGAATGTCTCCTGTTGTAAAACTACATGAATCATCTTGTTTTAATATGCTTGAATTGTTTATATTCTCTATGAAATAGAACTGGAATGAACTTTTTCCGGAGACTTATACCGAGCAAAACTTTTAAACGCCCATTTGATTGATTTGATTGTCACAATTCTACGAGTAAATGCCCAGTAATCAGAACTATCTTAAAAGAACTCAAGAGCAGTCATAGGTGATGGCTCTTTACAGCCTGGAAAATGTGTGTCAAAAAGATAGCTGGGTGAAACCTAGTCGCCAAACCCACTTCGTAGTGATACCAGTTCGTAGATTTCGAACAACGATATGTAACGATATCTAGCCAGCCGTTTAAATGATCTGAGATGATGATTTTTTGATCAAATATCGACGGTTCGAGCTCGTTCGTTACAACCGAGTTTATCAACTCATTCGTAATAATGTCAGAGCAGAGAGTTACATCTAACACCTCTTCCCTACGAGACCGTGCGAATGTTAGGCAATTTTCGGTATATGGATATTTAGTATATGGATATTTGTGCTGCTTAAGCATTCCATCAATTTAGAGCCTCTCAAATTGATATCTGTGCTGCCACAAATAGTGTGATTATTAGTGAAAACCCACTGCTGACCTTTTGATACAACGCTTTTGAAGCCGTCAGAAGGTGGTGTTTGTTATGCGGATTAGATGCCGATAAATAGACAAATGTTCTATCTATGTCATGAAGTCAAATAGATTGTGACAGAAAAAATATCGCGATTGAGATTAGATATATGACATGCGTCAATAGCAGTATTCGCCAATATGCATGCACGAGGCATTTCACGAGGATCAAATGAAATACATATAAACAAACTATTATTTTTTTAAAATTCGTTAGAAAATGAAATGGAATGCCAAAAAAATAAAATACAGTAGATTGAGAACATAATTCGTGCCATTAGTATTTTTCGCATTTTCTTATGGGTCAATGTAAAACTACACAGTTTGAAAGAAACCTGCAAATGTCCATTGATTCAACAAAACATATCCATCGTATATCAAGGAATGTTACATACGATATGAAATTACATGACTGTAGCGTCTTAAGAAAAAAAAACAATCATTTGCTTATTGAGCACGCCTCTTTACTAACTGTGCCATACAGACATACTGTTACAGTTGGTCGAAAGATGACATTCAGAAAATTCATCTGTGTGCTATCTATCACAAGCTCACCAAGTTGCGGCTCGTAATTTTGCAGGTTTAAAATAGTGAAATTCTATGATAAATCAGAAAATAACGACGCGATGTATACGTCAACTGCAATAAAAATATTTTTTTCCTTTATATGGTTACTTTAGCTAAATTTTCAGTATTCAAAAATATTTGCTAGAGTTTAACCCGTAGGTCATTCACCCTTAGGTAAGTTTTCCGTTCAACTAATATGAACATACAAAAAATAGCGCTACCTCAGTTCTAATCGAGTTCATATACAGTCTACTTCCAACGCAGCGCTAGACGGCACTGGTGGTTGAATGATAAACGTGACCACTCATTCCATTCGGGTCTGGGATCAATTCCAGCCGAGGTCGTTGAGATTTTTCTGAGGTGAAAAAATCTGTGGTCACATCTTCCATCGGAAGGGAAGTAAAACCGTTGGTCCCCAGTCCATGAGTTGATGGATCGATGTCTAGTCCAGATAGGGGAGTCACCGCTCTGGCGTCGGTAAAGAAGAAGTAGAATCGAACTTCTATACTTACTAACAAATATCCCGTGATACGTGTGGAGTGCGCAGTGGTATATACGGTTTCCAGCAAGAACAAGTATCGGACTAACATTCCTCCCCTTTCCTTCCGCGATCTACGTTCGGGCCTGGCCGGCGCCGGTATTGATCGGTAAAACAGTTTACGATTATCAGGAGTTCCCTGTGCAACTTCAGCTAATCCAGATCGTAACGGAGTAGCAGCCAGGGGTGGTCGCACAAGCTCCAGCTCAAGCTCAAGTCTGCTTTCTACGCGGCGCTCGGCGCGCTAATAATATACGAACAAATATGATCTACTTAGTAGTGACGTTAAGAGCCATTTGATTAGGTTCTTTGCCAAACGTTATTTTAGCTACCTTTATCGTTATACCTCATTGTTATAGAAAGCAACAGGGAGTATCAACGATTTGCACAAATAAAACTTTTTTGTGCCTTTAGACTACAAGACAAATTGCATAAATCTTAAACAGTCATATATCGCATCCGCAACTCGTTACATACATTATTATCACATGGCTTGTGATCCAAGATAGAAACACGTGTCAACAACCTCACATCCCCGTTTCTCCACTTTGGAACCAACGCCCTTTAGTTTGCCTCGTTCTCAAACAGCCATCGTGTAATTTTTCTTGGACGGAGTTTCTATTCTGTCCCATGTTCGCAGCCCACTCTTTAAAAAGCTAAAACGCCACCCGCACTACACTGCGATCGACGCTAATGATTTAGGTGTCATCCGCGACTCCAAGGAGCCTATGATCCTATTCGTGATGACAATTCCGTCTCTTTGTATTCCAGACCTTCATATGGCATATGGCGGCCTCATAGAAATCCATCTAGTGTGATAAACAAACCGGATGCTACTTTGACCATCCTCACACTGAACAGAAGAGAAAGACCCCAAAGAGAATCTCTCATTGTTACTTACGTCCTATTCTAAATTTTCAACAGATTTGTCCCATTTTCTATGGGACTGATTTACGACCATGGGCAGCACAGTTAAATCGTTCAAACAGTAAATAGCTTTTAGATTTGTTACCTTGTGAAAGACACATCAGCTTATCGATCATTCTCAATATTTATTGCGTTTGTGACTACCACCACTTCTGCACAATTGATCAACGGGTTCCTGTCTCGGCAAACACTGACTTCTAATCTCCATCTCTAGCTTTACGGTTTTTATAGTATTCCACAATATGACACCATCGAATGACTCCACCATGTGATACCATCTAATAATCCAGATGATCTTGCTGAACTACAAGATTTAGCTTCATAATGCAAGCGAGAACCAGTTTATAGCAAATAACAAGCAGAATCCTTGAGATACAGCGTGAACAAAACCGATCTCATGTTACTTCCTTGCGAAAACCTATTTTTTTAAACGATGAACCATGAGATTCAAACTGTGTACCTCATGGTGAGGTACACAGTTTGCGCCGCTTTGTCTACTTGCAAAAGCAAAAGTTGATATCTTCTGCCTAGTGTGTATGAAAAGTGAGTGATAATCCAAAGCAAGTTTATACCCCTATACCGTTAAATTCTGTTGCTGTTGACTTCTCGAAATGTCCGAAAAGACCGTCGATTCGTAAGCAATTGTCAATGGTCAACATGAAGTTCAACAATATAGAAGGTAGCGCTGTGCAATTCCACCATCTACGCCGCGAGGTACTGATTAAGTTCAAAAACATTAGTTAAGTAGAATCAGAACAACTTGAAATACGTCGTTGAGTGTTTTGACATTTAATACAGCATCCCAACACATATGAATAATGACAGTATTGAGGTGAAGCTACAGGACCTTGCACCGCGTACTCATCCCACCGCTATCAAACAACTCATGTCCAAATACGGCGAAGTGGGTAGCGACAAGAAAGATACTTGGAGAATCTTCTTCCAGGAATTCGCAACGGTATTCGTGTGGTAAGAATGCGTCCGACAAAACCTATTCCCTCCTACTTGATCATCCAATGCAAATCAATTCAAGGTATTGCATATACTCAGCATTGGTCACGCATCCAGGGCAGATTCCTACGTACCAATACTGTGATCAGCCGCTAAACGATGGAAAACCTTGCACAGGAATTGCTACGGAAAGTACATCTGTAAGGACGAAAACCGATACACAGTTGTTGTTTGATAAACCACAATCGGTTATTAAATCAACGACTGCGAAACGTTAACAACTACCAACTCAATAACGATCGGGCCCAGTAGCACTAAGCCAACTGCCATAACCAAGAGCGAAGTAACAACGATTACACCAAATTCCTTCAAGCCGTCAACCAACACCACTAATAAAGAATCAAAAGCTGATGAAGACGGATTTACTACAGCTACCCACAAGCACAAGGAACAAAGAAGAACATCCGATCGTCAGCAACATGAATGCAGTGCCGATGACGACATGGACGTGAACGAAAACGAAGACGCGACTGAAGCAGGCAACGCAGCTAATGTTTCACAGCCAAGGAAGAGGATCTTAACACGTGCATGAACAAGACTCAATGGACAGTTCAAAGTTAATTTTAATTTTTATTTATTGTAAAAATCATGAAAGACCCACGGCTCAATTATGCTAACGAATTGGCCCGTGTCAAATAAACAAGAAGGAATAAAAGCAAGTTATACCAAGCAGAAGGTTTACTTTTGCAGTGCTACATAAAATAAAGTGTTGGAATAAGGATTCCTGTTCACATGAAAAATGACAATATATATGTAAGGCTACCACTACCACAGGCTACCTCACCATGAGGTACACAACACATACCGTGATACAAAGAAATAATATCCGTTTCATTTGATACTTGGAGAAACATGTCATCAGTAACCAGCACTAACTTGGGATCAAGTTAGACAATGTGTCTAAACTAGTACACAAATTAGCTGACTAATGACACGATAATTCAAACAGTCACACGACACATGTGAACGCCTAAGTGTTGCTTTAGGCTTGTCTCGAATTATGTCCCGGCAAGCAATGACAGAAGCTCTGGTTGGTTAGCGAAAAAGTATGAAAACGAACTCTTGTCTTTTGGCTAGGGAACCAAACGCTTGACACAATGCAATATGCATGCTTTAGGCGTTCGCAAGTGTCGTGTAACTGCTTCGATTACTTGGTCTAATTAGTGTTAATTCGGGTACTAGTTTGGATACATCGTCTAACTTAGCCCCAAGTTGGTGCCAGTTACTGACGAAATAAATTCAAACTCCAAAAAATCAAACTTAGCTCACGGTCGTTTGATGCTAAGGAGTTTAATCGAATTTTACCATTCTGCTACACGTATCCGTTTACTTCCCCAAGGGAATGTTGGACAAATTAATGTTGATCCATCATGCAGCATACCAAACTTAATAAAATAATCAACTGTGACTCTCAGGTAAGTAGGCTGGTAAGCCCAGTCGAAAAATGAATCGGAATTTCGGCTCCAGTGAAACAACCGATTGTGATTAGGATATTATCTACGCCACCATAATTTTAAAGCCAAAATCTAAAAACTGCAAAGAAATCTGAACTGTTGGTACAACCCGTAATTTGTGTGCCCTCCCGGTCAAAAAAAAAAATGCGGACGAACATGGCCAGGCGATTTAAACTGTTTGACGTTTGACTCAACTCGCCTGTGCTAATTGTCCCTAGGAACAAATATAATTTGCGAATGCGATTTAAAGGCAATTTCAATACTTAGACAAATTATCTGGCGGCTGGAATGGACTTGGTTGTTTTTCGCGTTTTTCCAACATGGTGGTTCATGTTTGGCTTAAGCATAAAATTGTTTTTTCAACAATTGGCATGTTCTCGCTTGAATTTTGCTGGTTTCGTGCACTTCATTAAGCCAACGAGTGTGGGAAATGGTGGAATCGAGTGTGAGCATAGTAGAACAAGATCTCTGACCAAAAAATATTAATGAACGTCAGATTGTGGTAAGTTTTGGTGTGCAATAACAATTTCACCATTGATTCTTCGTGTAGTTTGGTGGTTTTCATGTGAGCAGATAATGAATCCGAAAATAAGTATTATTTGTAATTTTCATATTAGGCGATTAAATGACGCGTTCCGTGGGCGATTTAAAGGAGGGTACAACGGCAAAAAAACGACGGCGGTAAATCGTCTAAATGTTGCATTTGAAATAGCCCCCTAATTGCCAGCAATTTGCTTGCAAATTGAAGTGCAATTAGCGCATCCGAGTTGGCAAATTGCCCCCCGTTAGCCAGCAACTTGCCCTTTTTGACTGGGTTGGGAGATGTTGACTCATGTCAGAGACTGTTTCTGGTTCTCTCTGATAGAATCTCGTGGCCCTGTATAACAATCTAATGGAATCTTGCACTAAGTTCTGCCAAAAGGTTTGTTTTGTTGTTTTGTTTAATGGACCCTTGAGGGATTCCATGAGAAACCGCAAAATATGACCATCGTCGATTCGAACGAAACTTTGCAGGTGTGTTCTCTGTATGAATCTCCATGATATTCTCTGGCAATTGGAATATTTTGATACAAGAGTAATTTTTCAAAAGGGCGTAAACGTTTCTACGTGTATGAATTTCACAATTTTTTTGTTCGATTACTGTATTTTATACAGCAAAACTATCTGAGAACATGTTACAGGGAATGAATACTTCTGTCCGAAAAAAATATACACTGAAAAAAATGTTGTGTCATTTTTCAAAAAAAAAAATTTGTGATAAAATTTAAATTGCGAAAAAAAAATTTATATTTTGTTACCAAAAACCTAAAGAGAAAAGAGACATTTTGATTGTGATTGCATGATGGAGAAAAAAATCGATAAAAAAGTTTTTCTAACAATAACTTCGTACATGTTTTTAAATTTCATACTAATTGGCATACAAAATTGTAATTTTATTACAGAGTATAATTCTAAGCACCATTTAAAATTAAAATGCATTTAACAAAAATCTTCCAAAATGCGATAGTTTTCGAGATATTTGAAATTTTGCTACTTCAAAAACAATTAATTCGTATAATTATGCTCTTTTTAAAAGTTATTCGCGTTACCCCATCAAAAAATGTCAAAAATTTAATGTTTATCGTTTTAAAGACGTAAAAGCAACCTTTTTAGTGTATTTGGATCATGGAGAAGCTTTCAATAAAAAAGTTTTCCTAACAACAACTTTTGATATTTTTTTATAATTCTTACTATTTGCAGTCAAAAATACAATTTTCTTTTTGAATATGATTCTAAACGCCATTTTAAATCGAAATGCTCTTAACAAAAAATTTCTAAAATGTAGTAGTTCTCAAGATATTTTAACTTTTGTTTTAACAACACAATTCTTTTGTTTTATTACGACCTTTTCATAAGTTAGTCGCGTTTCTCCATCAACAATAATAGGTTTTTCAAAAGGCCCGTAAACTTTCGTGCAACTTTCTTTTTGACATCAAGGCGATAAAAGAAAACTCTTTAGGTTTTTGGTAACAAAATATAAAAAATTAAAAAAAATGGGTTTTTTCGCAATCTAAATTTTTATCATACATTTTTGTTTTTTTGAAAAATGACACAACATTTTTTTCAGTTTATATTTTTTTCAGACAGAAGTATTCATTCCCTCTAACTCGTTCTCAGATAGTTTTGCTGTATAAAATACAGTAATCGAACAAAAAAACTTTGAAATTCATACACGTAGAAACGTTTACGCCCTTTTGAAAAGTTGCTCTTGAGTCAAAATAATCTTATTACCTGTGGAAAATATTTAGTCTTGCATGACGGTGAAACGTGTAAAGTTTCATTGGAATCTAAGATGGTCGGTCACGATTTTAAAGATTTTCGGACGGATCTTCTTGGAATTCCTCCCTTTGGTCATACACCCGTATCAGCCAGAAGGTTGCTCAGGCCATTAAGAATATGTTTCAAATGGAATCTTGCTCCATATTTTCATTAAGTCCTGCCAGTAGTCCTGACAAAAATCCATTCTAGATGCAGTTAAGCAGGTGTAATCCTTCTCAGGATTTTGATGGACTTACCACCACAATCATCGAGGCTGATTAATCCATATGTTCCGAATTATGCATTACAGATACAGATGAAAGCCTAGTACATTCATAAACACATTTATTTGTTGTCCATTGTGCGATCACAAAATACGACGGAAGGAGCAAACTGAACCTTAAGATTCGATATCTAGAAATGTCGACCACTGCCCCTTGTGGTGTTTTCCGACCCAAAGACAAAATAACACATTTAAATTTAATTAAAATTTCGACGGACTTGACGGAACACTTCTCAGCTGTGATCGAAATAGCACAGCTAAATTCAGAATCGTGATAGCCAATTCAAGGCAGGCTAACGATATTGCTTTGATGCGATTGATGCGGTCTCTTTAGGCAGAAGTACAATGTATACGTACCCGCACGGGATGTCGAAATCCAAGGTGTCATCAACAATGAAAGTTTGGCAAGCGAGAATCTGCTGAAGTGCGGGCTTGGCTGCGTTAGAAACCGATATCATCAATCGATGCAACGTTTGCACTCAGTATTAATCGCGGGAAATGGAAAGAAAACTTACCCCGATTCAAATTTTTAACGGTAGCCTTTCGCTGGGCCATCCTCTCTGTGCATAAGGTTCGTTTACCTGACCGTCTGTACTACTGGTCATGAACTGACTTAATCCCAGAGTTCCTACGCCAATATGTCAAAGAAAGTAAGGCTAATACTACTCGTCAAACTCGGGTAACACGGATAACCAACAAAAGGTAACATCTAGTGTCTAGAAGTTTTAGGAAGAGGAGGAACATATCCTATCCTAAACTTTCTTGTGACCACCAGAAATGTCTTCAGATGAACACGCGAGTTAACGATCTAGCTACCGGCAACAACACCAGACAACACCTCAGTAGCTGACAATTGAGTGTCATCACCATCCAAAATATCAGGAAACGAGCCTCCGATCACAACACATATCGGCCACGATTGCCTTGCGTTGTTATCAACAGAAATTCGAATAGCTTATGCTATTGAAGAGCCATTGGCATCGGTTTTCTTGGAATTGTTTCTATCAACATTCATTCAGAAAAGCTGCACGAGCATGATCTTTCGTCAACTTTAATAGTGGACAATAGCTACATGGGCTCCTAATGTCAAATATTAAAAAAAGATTATTAAAATGGATTTGCGGGACACAATATCCCAAAACCCCAACTACTTTTACACAAACGAACATATAGGGTGCTGAGCCCATTTTCGCTATGTTTCTATTGTCACCCTACCCATTTGAAGCCGTTGGCTAGAGCAGTGTCTGCCATCTTTGTTCAACGCATTGAGTTAAATGGTAGCGCAACAATAGGGGCACTCGATTCGAGTTTTTGTTGCGCTCAAACACGATAATTTCACTGTTTTCAGCGCATTTGTGCTATTATATTGGTTCTTAACATTGTAGCAAAGCTCTTGATGTCAATTTTTACGCATTCCATTGATTGTGGGCCGAGAAATTAATTAATTAGTGAGGCACCTTGCTTAGTATGGTGAAAATAGGCACTTTACCCTATCGTAATGTTTTTTAACCGTAAGAGGAAAACTTTAATCGAAGTGGGCGCGGGACAGAAATTGTTCACTGTGTGAAATCAGGCATCTGAGCTTACTTTAAAATTTGTCACAATATGAAAAGGTGTGGGTTTTGACTTTGAGAAATATAAAATAAGTTTTTTTGTAAAGCCCTTATCCAGAAGATCTTTCCGGTGAAAGTAATCTTTGTAGGATTGGACCACAACGTACAGATTCAAATTGCCGACTTAAATCAGATTACACGCAACACCCCGAAGCAATGCAACATTAAAGTACAGCATATAATATAAAGGTATCAGATTGCTTCTTTCTGTGACTTACTGAGAGAATAAACGCGAAGGCAAAGCTACGATTTCATCACACAAATGATATCTCAGGCAAACAGAATGCTTTCAAGGAACATTCGACTTTGCAAGCAAGGTACGTCCGTACTCCATTCTCATGCAGAAAATTGTGCACGACTTGTCACCGGTGAACTACACAATCCTCTTACATTTAGCGATAAAATTCCAGATGCACTAGTGTCATGCAAAGACGAAATCAGACTCATTTTTAAAGAATCTGCCGTATCCTGAAGAAAATTGGTCAACGAGACTGGAGACAAGTAACAGTGATTGTTATTCATAAACTGGAATAACCAACCTTCGACCACAATTCGTATTGGCCGATTGCAATACTATCAATTCTATTAGAAAAAACGTTGCAAATGTTATCACAATAAATGACGATATTTTTTAAACGAAAATACTTTACCCTCCTCCCATCGCCTTCACTCAAGTTTCTACTAAAAGACTTTCTGACTGAATAGGGATGGAGGAGGGCAGGTACCCAGCTGCCAGTGATTCAATTTGAACAGAAACCCCACAAACCAACCAAACATACAAGGCTAAGGTTGCAACATAGTGTTACTAGTGAACTCTATTACTACAAAATACTCCACTATTCCCAACAGAACAAATAACTCCCTCCACAAAACCGCAGCCACCGATCGGTTAGTTAGTGGCAACAGTAATTTGTTTATCAAATAATTTGAAACGCTAAACTCAATTATTTTCCAAATCATAATCGCAAACAAACAGACAAACTGAACACTGTGTTTGTGTGCGGGCGTGAGTGTGTGGTTGATTAACCTAAGCGCCACCAGTCGGACGTCAGCGGGAATATCCCATTTTCCATTTCGCCGTCATCGCCGACCGATCATCGGAAGTTATTATCCGTGGTCAGCATCCGGACGGACCAAATCACGCCATCATTTTCCCACATCAAATATGGCGTCCGCTACCCCATTCAACAGCCGCTCCTGGCCTAGCTGTGCAGTGAGGTGCAACTAGCTGGGTAGGTAGGTAGGTGTGTGTTACGTTCGTCCACTAGCGAAAACACGCCCTCCATCCTAATTCGGCCACGGCACAGGAGAGCCCGGAGGGGGTGCGCCAATTTATGACACATTTCCACGGCACCCTTCTGCGGCAGATTATCGACACATACAACGTGAAGAGGGTGGCAAAAATAGTGCACCTTGTTGCAGCAGCAGCAGCAGCAGCTTTTTGGCAGGTCCAGCCTGCTACGCTGCATACGCTCGCTGCAGCCGACGGACAATGTGTATTAAAGTGATCCGTTTAGGGACTGGGTGTGTATGAGCGTGCGTGTGTGTGTGTGGTAGGTAGGGTGCAGAGCCGGGTATCAAATTTATAGGAGTTAAAGTCATAAATTGCTTGGCGTTTTTTTGTTACCCTGAACGAACTCGCTGGGTACGCCACGTAATGGAGCGCACTCGACGTTGGCCGAACGTTTATTTATGACCTTTTTCGGGCAAGGCATAACCGTTCGTTCGTTCGTCCGTCCGCCGGCAAGCCGGGGCAGGAATCGATTTTTGGTTCTGGTCGTTCCGAGTTACGTTCTCTCTTCTCGTTTCCTGTCGCCTGCGCTGGCACAAGAGCCCGGGTTGATAATAAATTTTGCTTTTATTGCCCTTTATGACTTAATTTGTGCCGGAGCTGTACGCGATAGTGGAAGCGAAAGTTTTGGAGCTATCAAGTGTGCACAAAGTCAATTACGAAGGTGTAATTTTCCTTCTGACAGCAGGTTCTCGACGACGGAGTCAACGCGAAGCATATGTTCCGTTCGACGTGTATACCGAACTTGGTAATCCCGCCGCCAAGAAGTTTGAATTTGCTGCGGGTTCCGATGGATGACTCAGAGTGACCGATCGGAGCGAATCGGAGACCGGGGACGATCGGTTGGTTACCGATCGCTGGACAAACCTGCGCAGCATGGATCGCCCTCATCGTCACCGGTTAAACAATCGAAGTTATACGGAAAACACGTGCTGCATCTGCAATAGAGTAACAGAGAAAAAAAAGAATCATTAGTCGAAGAAGTAAACAAATATATCATATTATAAAATATGTGTGTGCATTCTGGCCCGCTCCGGGAGCATGGTAATTTAATTACTGCCAGTTGAAGGCCTGCCCGGTCCGGTTTGGTCTGATGGGGTCGGGTCGGGTCGGCCACGAGCGCGAGGGCCGCGTGCAGTGGAGTCGTTTTGCAAGTCAATAACAATAAATTAGTTTGCAATCTTCACGCCCGGTTTGTGGAGCGCACTCGGATGGCGCGGGGAGTCGCATTACGCGCGATATTTTCCCCGGGTACAGGCAGGCGATACGATTATTTATAAATCAATAATAATATATTTATAGAGCAACGATCACAACACCAGTTCGAAATGGAAACGGAGAGATGCTGGGTAGTTTAGGGTCGGAGTCGGAGGTCCGAGGGGAAAGGGCCTTTGTGATAATGAGCGAATGGGAATTTGTTAGGCTCACCGGTCTTCCCAGAAAAGTAGGCGGGCATGGTGATGTGAAAAAATTCTGTTACATGGGAAAAGTAGGGTTTTCGCTTCATTTGCTGGAGATGGGTCATGAAACACGGAATTTATGGGTTTTGCTATTCCGGTAGTCGTTATGCGGGGCGAACAATGAGCGATGAGTTTTCTACCCGGGACAATGAAAGCGATAAAGCGTAATGGTAGTCGTGTGATCGGCTGGTAATTTAAAGAGTTTTTTAGTTGTTTTTTGAACGAACTGAAAGATTAAACCGACCAGGATACACCCAAATTAAATAACAGCAATCAGAAGAACAACTGCGATAGAAACTCAATCGAATAACAGATAGCAAAATGGAGGACTGATGGGAAAATTTTAACTTCTAAGTAGGCCCTGACAATTGCCACGCTTGAAATGTGAACGACCCAGGAAAATAATGCCGCCTTATGAAAGATGGCGATGTCGATCAGAAAGGTGATGACAATCAGTGAAGCAGATCGTCAGTAAGATGATACAAGGGAAATTAAGTCAGCGTGGAAGATGATATCAATCAGAATGCCGCCCCGAAAACGGCGATGCCGTTTCGGGAAAAACCACGACGATGACGGAGAGAAAGTCGATACGGGAAAATTAAGCCGACCAGAAGAAAGATGCAAAGTATATCTCGGCCGAAAAGTTGTCCGATGATCAGAAACATTACGACAATGAACAAGTATATGATGGTGGCCAGAAATACGATGCCAACCAGGAAGATAATGCCGCTGCGAAAGATGCCAGCGGCCAGGAAGACGATGTCAATCATTAATATGACGATCACATGACGGACAGTAGGACCCACCAAAATATAATATCTACCGCCTCAGAAAATGAACGAATTACTTTAATAAGAATGGTTTATGTTGGATAATGAAGATAGGGCATTGGACACAGGAACAGGTTTTCATCATGCCGTCAGGCTTTTCAACATACGGCGGCTCAAATTAAGTTATCTGATCAGTTTTGCTGAATCAACTACATCTTATCTTCCCAGAAACAGTAATTTGAGAGGAAGTTGGATGTGGCATTGATGATAATTACGCTATTCTGACTGATTTTGAATTTGATTAAAACTCGATTTTTTTTTGTTGGGATTTGGAACCACCGCGACCATTGAGTTGATCTATTGTGGTATAAAACTCGAATTACCAGATCATTTTGCTCTTGGGACATCAATATCATCTCGCTTGGAAACGATCACAATAAGCGCCTAGAATAGTGTTTAGTGAGTGTATAGTGTTATAAATAAGTGAGAGTCCGGTTCAGTGTTAAATATAATGTTTTACAAGTGGTTTTTACTAATCCCGTATTTGCAGAAGTCTGTTAACTGTTCGCGGCCCCTATTTTGACTGTCACGTCACCCAGTGACTAGGAGGAAATTTCCTTCTAGACACTAGGTGAAGTGACTGTTGGAATAGGGTCCAGATTCAATACACTACGATACTGATCAACGAAAGATGCTAGTAGAACAATTGATTGTTCAAAAGGAGGAAGTGGTAAAATTGAAATTGAATTTGAAAGAATCGGATGCTGATCATGTAACTGTTCTTTGCGCTAAGAATCAACTGCGAGCTTTGTTGCAAAAGAGGACGAAAACCCTGCTGAAGGATTAAAGTGCTAATGCTTTGATTGGAAACACTTATTTCCTAATAGTCTAAAAGTCGATTGACAAACAGGACATTATAGATTTACAAATAAGTGCTGATCTAACTTTCCAGACTAAGTAGATCTTTTCATACTAATGTAATTGGCTAACGAAACACTCAAAGCATTTCGATAGTTTTATTATCGTCAGTTAGTTGGAATCATGCTGATTAAGGCTGCGATGCTGACGGCTATGTTACGAAACCGTACTAGCTAGCCAAACTCTTGAGACTTGAACAAGTTAATCAGGGTTTTTGGAAATCGAATCCATCAGTTTCTTATGCATTTCTAGGTTTTTACGGTGATTTAGAAAAAAAGATGGAAAAGTGGACTAGAGTCCACGGACAATCTACTAACGAATTGATAATATGCGTCTTTTCCATTTTTTGAGCCCTGTAATACTTTAAAAGATCAAATTATATTAAGTATTACAAAGTTTCAGTCAATATTTTTTAAATTTGGTTGAAACGTTGGATAAGTTTTGGTCTTTTTACCACACTGAACTATGCCAAATGAATGAATTCAAGAAATTGGTTCAAAGTTAAATAGGAACAACATCAACGTCAATATTATTCAACAATGATGTCCCAGCTCTTAAGGCCCTGCAAATTCGATATATTTGTTTCTAGATCAGTTAAATTCACTTCAATTCGGAATATAAGAATTTGAGTTGATCATTCTAATCGGTTCAGCTACACAATTGCAGACGAGATGGGAATTTCACCCACTAAACCACTGCTTAAGGCCGATTGAGGAGGGCCGTGATGCTCAAAGTGATTTCAAATTCACATATATCATCGCAAAGAGCTCGAGCGTTTGTACGTTAACGTGTTCGATCGCGTGGACGTTTGTATGTCACGTGGGCTAGCGTGTATGTAACATCGCGAATATAAATTCGATTTCATAACCGTGGAGCCATTTGCATATTCGCGTGGGTTCTTGAATAATCGCACGGATACTGTTCGCGGTTCAGATGCTAGAAGAGAGAGAGAGTTCTTCCATATCACTAGCGTTCCTGATCATGTCACCATGGAACGTGTCGAGTGGATATGAGCATCGTTTTTTTTTTATTAGTCCAACTGAAGGCATGGATCAAGACCGCTAGGATCGAAGGCCTCTAAATGTGACCGATTCATGATCACGCGCATACGGTCGTTAGTAGGTTCGCACTTAAGACCGCGCCTGTTAAATTTATAAGTAGTAAAACATTCACTCAATCACCGGAGTATTTTCATGTTTTCGAGGTCGCGGACGTAGAATTATCGCGGACGCAGGTATGCGTGGATGATCGCGAAGGCTCTAGCGTTTGTATGTTAGAAGAGAGAGACTTTCCCCATATCACTGCAATGTTGTTGTTGAGTGATTTTAAGAATCGTTTTTAAGGGTTCAACTGAAGGTATGGTCCTATACTGCTATGAGAGAGGGTAGAAATTCACGATGTGACCGATTCATGATCGCACAAACACGGGTGATTGAAGGTTCACGCTTGATTCCGCTTTTGAATTTTACAAGTTCGAAAATGTCCACTTAATTACCTTGGTTTAGGTGTACGTGGATGATCACGAAGGGCTCGAGCGTTTGTATGTTAGCGTGTTCGATCGTGAAGAGCGTTTGTATGTCGCATGTGCTAGCGTGAATTATGACGTCGACCGTGAATCTGGTACTTAATTTTTAGTGTACGGTTCTACCCTATATCACTAAAGTGTCACGGTCATGTCGCCATGGAACGTGTTGTCTAGTGAATATGAGCAACTTATTTGGATTGAATATTTACAATCACATCATGATTGCACTATGGTTCCAAAAAAATGTTCACTAAATACAGCCACAAACTTCTGCTTTATTTGCAATTGTATATATCAACGCACTTATTTAAGTTTTTGTTTTTTCATTATAATCCTTTGGAACGAAATTGTTTATTTTTCTACAATATTATTGGAAATCATTTCTAGAACGCGACATCATTTTGTTTTTTTTTTGATCAGTTCATCTGCAAACAAATGCAATAATGAAGGCAAACACTACATCATTCCACCAAAATTCTATTCTCACGAGACGTACACTTAAACATACCGAAGTACTCAGGGCATATTATAAAACTGAATATCGTTTAAGGCTAAAAGCGAGAAAGTGACAATGGAAACAAAAAAAATAAATCAATGAGAAAGAAACACATTTGAAAACGACGTTGATTGGAAACAGGTATGACAGTGGCATAAATAATATTATAAAACTCGGTAATTAAAAAGATTTGTCGTAATATCGATAAAGTGAAATTGCAGTGAGTGAACATGTAAAATAAAAGTGACAATTGAAAAAAAAATAAATCGATTGAAAGGAAACAACAGAAAATACAATTGATCGGAAACTGTATCCCAATATTGTAATATTTAGTGTGATATCCAAAATAGCACCAATATTTTAAAACTTGTACATCGGTGCACTTGTCCCTATTTCACTTTAGGATGATTCCACAGAACAGAGTTATTCATTTTGCTACGTTGATATTTTGTATATGTTTAAGAACAGGACATCATTTTGTACTACTCTACCAGTTCAACGACTTTCCTTGCGGGACATCAACGTACACATACCGAAGAACTAACGTCATACTACCAAATGAAGTTAGGGTTAATTCGTGGACTTCGAAGACTGCGCGAGGCTGGTGACAAACAGCAATGGACCGAGTGGAGTGGAGACGGCTTCTGCATACAGCACGAGACAACAAGGCTCTAGGCTGAACGGTAAGTAAGCAGTGACAACCGTGGCACTTGAGACAAAAAATTGAAATTGATTTGAAAGAAACACATTTGAAAGCAACGGTGATTAGAAACGGGATCGAAAATTAACGAGTTTTGTCATTATGTCGATAAAGTGAATTTGCAGTGCGTGAACGTGCAGTGATAAAGGTGACAGATGAAATAAAAATTGAAATTGGTTTGAAAGAAATAATTGGAAATGACGTTAACTGGAAACCGTATTTCAACATTGTAATAATTAGCGTCGATAAATCCCTATTCCCTGGTGACCCCGACCGAGCATCAGTATTTTACGTGGCGATGAGTGAATACGAGAACCAAATGGATGGTAAGCGTTGTCAGTGATACAAAATAATCAACAACATTCAGGCCAGCAAAATCCATGCACAAACTCGTCACAACTGGTCAACCTGTCTTCTATCACTCTCGCAAAATACCGATGAATAAACTAACTTAAGCCAAGGAGGAGCTCCAGTTTCTCATAGAGCAGAGGAATTTGCCATCCTTACAATAGTCGATGACCTCTGCATTATGTCGGAGAATATAAAACAACAGCGTCACCTGCGAGTGGTACTCCAGCGCTTCCGGGACAAAGGACCCACCGTCAACGTCGGCAAGTGTCAAATCGGTCAACCAGAAGTTGACTTTCTATCACGGAAGATGACATCAAACATGTATACCAGTTTTTTTTCAGTTTCCTCGCCCAATAGTCACCAAATATCTGCAACGATTCTTGGGTTATATTGAATTCTATCAACGGTTGATTCCTCAGGCCTCAGGAAACATCCAAAACGACCATATGCCACGCATCTGCAATGGAGTCATGAACGCTGCTTTGGAAAAGTGAAAGCAGGACCTCGCAAATTCCGTCTTGTCAGCACATCCCTCTGCCGATGTCAAGCTAGAATTGGAAGTTGATATATAAGGAACGGTAGTCGGTACGGTTTAACATTAAATCGCCGGAGAAGCTAAATATCTGCTTGCAGAAGGCCGGTACCTACGACAGGGTACTGAATGCCATGTTTGCGTCGGTAAAGCACTTCAAAGATACATTAGACACCCGCGATTTCTGCATCTACACCTACTACAAATCTCTAACCACCAGCAAATCACCTACTGCAACCAACACTACCAAACAGCCTTCGACCTCTACTGAAACACCACAGACAGCCGATCAGAAAATACAGGCCGGACAAACAATATTCCACGGTATCCCCCAACCAATAGTTTATATACCTAGGAAAGAAGGAAACAAAAAAGCAGACAGCTATACCAGCGTCACTTGAAAACACAATAAACATCTAACGGCGAAAATCAAAGCTCTAGCGACGACGACATGGATTTATGTCCTAGCGAAAGAGCACCCAGTTGGAAATGTTCACCAAAAGAAAGAAAATTAACAGCAAATTAATTAATTAAGTGGAAAGAAGTGCGCCCAGGAGAGTCGAAAGAAATAATATTCCATTATTTTCATATTTATTGATTAATATAAATTGTAAATCGCATTGTATCTTTGAAATGCAGTTAGAGGTTGAAGCCTTCATAAATAAATTACAAATAACAACAACTATGGGACGGATATTTGGCATGTAACAGGAGAGACAAACGAAGTTGCCGAGATGCTGATTCGAAACGAAACGACCGCCAACACAGAGGTACCTATCGGTTTCAGCAGAATGGAAGTACTGCAGAAATCAAACCTAAAACTCAAAGCAACAACAGCCCAACTTTGATACACTTTAACGTCTCAACCTATGCAATCCATCCGTTCGCTCCAAGAGTTCCGCACGAAGATTATTCGGAAATTATATAGTGCTCCACATTCTGGTATGCGTGCAAAAACACGTCTGGTAACTGATTTATCCGTCAGAACTGTAAGAACTTTGTTGTGCAACGCATACCATAAAAAAATACCGGCACTACAAGTCACCGAACTTGATTGAACCACTACCGGGATCGGATGGTAACGCATACTATTTGACCATGGTTGGTGATAAGTAATCCCCATTTCTAGCATTACAGCAATTGCACGAGCTTCTGTGAGTCGCTGGGTCACAAGATTAAGAGTATCAGTCCACAACTCAACGAACTTAGGAAGACAGTTCTAGTTCGAGAGAGTCTTTCGAGAGCTGTCCATCACTCTGGAAATTACTCAGCTAACACGATGCCATACCATTCTCTGGCCAACGTGCAATTCGAAAGGATTTATTGGTAGCTGAAATCTGCCATCATGTGTCACGGAAACCACAAATTTGACCGAGAGTCGACACCCACAACAAACCACTCGAAGTATCCGTAAATAAAAAAAAAACACTAACAACTCATCCATTCGTCGGACGATTTTGGCTGTTACGCGATAAAATAAATTATTTGTTGTCAACATCAATGCCGAACTCTCCTCGATTTCTATCGATCGTCAGAAGGTTGTGGTTCTCGCAGCTCCGAGAAAGCAATACAATATGAACGGTAGTCAAACAGCCGTCTATCGAACGAAATCAGGACACCATATACGAATACCTCAAAGCTATTGAAAAAATTAAATGAGGGAGTATTGTGGCGCACTTGGCACCATTGCCATAATTAAATCACATTCACGCTAAACACTTTCTCGTTACTTTCTTTTGTGTGCAGTTCAAACAAATATCGCTGATCGATACTCTCACTTTAGGATAGTCCCTAGGAAAATGATCGTTCATTTTTCTACGTTTACAATTGAAATCATTTTTACAACGGGACATCATTTCGTTCTTCCCGTTCAGCTCAACTGCAATATGCGAACAAAAGCAGTAAAGCGGTAAAAGATCTACATCATTCCACCGAAATGTCGTCTCTTGCGGGACATCAATATACACCTACCGAAGCGCTCTGGGCATAATATCAAACAAAGTGAGTGTAGTGCGGGGACGTGCAGTGACAAGTGAAAAAAGTGACAATTGAAATAAAAAATTGAAATTGATTTGAAAGAAATACATTTGAAGATGGCGTTGATTGGAAACAGGTATGTCAATGGGAAGAATAACTACATTGCTTAAAAATTTAAGTGTTTTCACGGTATGCCAATAAAATGTGGAATTGTAGTGCGTGAACATATAGTGAAAGAAGTGACAATTGAAACAAAAATTGAAATTAATTTGAAAGAATCACCGATCAAAATGACATTGATTCGAAACAGGAACGAGTATGTTAAAATTAACATCACAAAACTCGACAGTCAAAGAGATTTGTCGTTTTGTCGATGAAATGAAATTGCGGAGTATCAAGCTCGATTGTTGGGGCGAAGATAGCGAATGTTGTGCTGCATGCTGAATTATCGTTAATAATACAGCTTTGGATGCGACAACCATACTACCACAATCATTCATAATTGAGTTTTCTTTTTTCACACACATCCTCAACTTAACTCGAGGTTGTGTGCAGAAGGATTCCTTGGCCTCTTCGATAATTATCAGGATTCTTTTCGTCCCAGTTGTAGATATTTTTCGGTAGGTCGCATTATTGTTGATATAATTAATTCCTTAATTAACACTCGAAAAGACGTTTTTGGCCTCTACGCTGTTTGTTGAAAAGCAAAGCCTACATTTTGTTGCGGGATTTGGTTTATTTCGATAGATTCAGCACCAGATTCTTACTCTGCAGGGCAACTGCCGGACTAATACTACGATCGTACTGGCACTAAAATGATCGGCAACACTGCACTAAAATGCATAAAAAAAAATTGTCAAAAAGGTATGCAAAACGACTAGCGGCATGCATGCCGTCTCCCCCCCCCCCCATCCACCCTTCCCAATCAACCAACCCTTTCCCACCATACTACGTTCCGCAATCAGCGCCAGGCAGCCATTATTGATTTTCCTCTCGGGCTGTCGTCCTGGATTCCGCGCGCCCGGGAGCAATTTGAGCATAATTTTTTTTCTTCTTTCTACTCCTGCCGTTGTTGCTCTGCAACATTCATTCGTTTTCAATTTTCATTCCGCCGGCAGCCACTCAGCGTGTATGTATTCATCAAATAATCCACATATTCCCGACGACTATGACGACGAGGACTACGGCTCGACAAAAAAAAGTGACTGCTTCTATTTATTATTTTTTCCGGCAAACGTTTCGCGAAACCCCGCGCTTTTCCTCGTTCGCTCGCTTGCACATACACATTTATTTTCGGGTGCCAGCGAAAATTGCTGCGGCTGCTCGCTCAATCGAGCTTCCGTAACTACCCGGAACCCGGCCGGTACCTGTAGCTTGAATCTTGTGTGTTCGAGTACGTACGTGTGTGTAACGTGGAATTCGCTAGACGGTCGAATCCGATGGTGAGGGGTATGAGGTTATCCATAATCATAATAATGTGTAATATCGGCCGGTTGGCTGGTATGCAAAGCAAAAGAAACGAGCGCGCCATTATTTTCCGGTTTTCCATCATCTGATAGCGCGAAAGTATTTCGCTGTTTCGGTTGTTATTGTTGACGGGAGGATGGATTCGGTTCAGAGACCGGGAACGGGGTTTTTCGTTTTTTTTTTGAAGCAAGAATTTGATAACGACCGGTCGTGAATTATTCACTAGGTAGGCCGTAAAACATTTATAGGATTTAGCACGCTCGTTTCGAAGCTTCGAAACTTTCGACTGACCCGAGTAGGCTGCGGGGCGGAATGCGGTCAGTTATTGGGTTGAATAATGTATTCGGAAGGATTGATGGCCAAGCAGTAAAACTATTATTATCAATCAGCGTATTTCTCTTGTTCTTCGCCCCCTAAGCGTCGATTTTTTCGGCTGCTTTGAAGTTACGCACAACTACACCGTAGGTGGATGAAGTGAACTAAAGAAGAGTAGTTTTGTTGTTGGTGGTGGTTTTGCCAAGTGCGATGAATCAGCGTGAGGCGTCTGCCTAATTAATTAGCCCCCTGCGCATGGTGACATTTAGCACGACGAGACCTGTGCGCCACGCTACTGCTAACAAGCTGAAACGCCTATGAATATGCATCGCTAGGGGAAAGCAAAAGGCGAAGGTAAAGCGGCGGACAGACTTCCATTGGTGAATAACAGTACACGTACTACCTTTACGAATTTGCGCAAAAGGGTTTTGCACTTCGAAAAGTGGTGACGGTCAGGAGGTGTAGGGGAGGGGTGGACCGAGCTCCGTTCGGTGATCAAAACAAGCTCGTTTACTCTCTTACTCGAAAACCGCAACAGAGTCAGGCAACGAGAACTTCAATTTCGGTTTTGGGTCGCTCGGAAATTAGACGGAGGACCTGGTTCGTAATTATAGAATTGGTCCGGTTAGAGATACTTTACTATGGAGATGGGTTCACCGAAATGTGTGTCATCTGCTTTATGAGCTTGTACGGTTTGGTGTTCGTGTTTGCATGTTTCGAGCGCCCGAGAATATATTTTGGAATTAAGCATCTTTTACGTGAGGAAAACAACACATTGCTTTAAACTGTTGCCGGTTAAATTCAACTTTACCTTCCGGCTGGTGAGTCACGTAGTTTAATTACAAACCGGTCGGTTGAGCGGCACGGGGCGGGCAAGGACGTTAAGCTTCAAGCGCGACAGCTACGTTATGTAATGGGGTCAGAGTAGTGGTGGTTCCGTGATAGTCACCATCGCACATAATCATCAATCATATTGTACAGTGCGGTTACTTTACTATTGAAATATTAGCGCGCGTGAAGGTGTGCTCCTCCGGCAGTTGATGAATGATACGTGCTGCGTCATTGGCGAAAAGTTGCAGATCGAAAGCGAGAAAGAATAAGGTTGGTGAGTGCATCTCTCCGAACGTCCCAAGCAGGGCGACCAAAGGCGAGAATGGTAGAAATTGTTACATTGTTAGTTTGTTGCGGTGTGAATGACATATGTTTTTAGTTTGTTGGCATTTGTGCAAAACGCCGTCTGATATTTGCTCTACGAAAATTTTTGGGACTACCAACGACGATTTTGTTCTTGCCAGTCTAGCAAATAAATGAAGGATATTACAAAGTAAATTGAGGGAATGATTACGGTATGCTGCTGAAACATAGTTGTTCATCTTGATGATGTCGCTTTTCGAATGGGACATCATTTCGTTCTTCCCGAACAGCTCAATCGCAATGTTTAAGCAAAAACAGTGAACTGGGTAAAGGAATGTTTTCTTGTCTTATGGGACATCAACATACACGTATCGAAGCGTTTAGAATATAATATCAAGTTAAGTGAGTGTAGTGCGTGAAAGTGTAGTGATAAAAGTGAAAGAAAAATTGAAATTGATTTGAAAGAAACACATTCAAGAACGACGTTGACAAAGAAGCGGTGTGGTAATGGTAAGAATAATAGCATATCTCAAAAATAAGAAAATTATGCCATTGCTGATCTCGTGATGTGACATTGTCATCATTGACTGCAGGAGCGACGTCCAGGAGCTCGATCTCAATATCGTCAGAAAACACCAAGGAATTTCCAGAACCGTTGTTTGGATGCCACACACATCAGACATCCAGCGACACCATTTTCCGTCATTTCCCTGTACTACTGCAAGTAACAAATTTACGTGTCATTGAACAAAAAATAGCTGATGTTCAAGATGGTGTAAGGAGCAATACTATAAACGATGCCCGGAAATCTTCCCGCAGGGACTGCCGATTGCATCATACCATGGCGTCTGATTATGAATTCTGATCGGACTTAGGGATTTTCACCCTAGCATTATTCTTAGGTGCCGCAAAGGTAAACCGAGCTAACCGATCGCATTAAAGACACATCTGGGATGGAAGGAGTGCGGAGGTGGGAGCACCGATCTGGCATCAAGCCCACTATTCTCCACATTAGTAAACGCCATTCGGATAAGACGGACGAAGATCGGCGCATAGCGATAAAGAACTATTTCTCGCTGGATAGTCTGGATATCACGAAACCGCAATGGGACGCTACTTTCCGTTGAGGGCGAAGAGTTCTGTCTCTTCGACAAACGGGCTTACTATTGCGTTCTTCAAGTCGCATCTGCCGGACAGCCAAGCGATGGCTCTGTGCCGGATCTGATACCTGAAAAAATGTATACTCAAGGACAAAACTATGAGACTTTTTCGGTAGCTGACAGTGGCTGAGCTGCAGTCGTACCAGCTTACGTGGTATCTTCCTGTGTTTCCGGTCATGAACCCGAACAAACCCGGGAAAGTGAGAAATTAGTGTGAGACGCAGCAACCAAGGTACACGGATTATTCTTCAATTCGATACTGCTAGAGGGCTTCGACCTACTGTCCTCGCTGTTTACCGTGAAGATCCCCTTTGCGTTGGCTGGTGACATCAGGGAGATATTGCACCAGATAATGCTTCGGGAAACAGACCAGCAGTGCCAATACTTCTACTGGAAGGATGACAATGGACAGTTTGTAGTCTATGTGATGAGATTTGGTATTCGTTACTCCCTGAACTATGTCCAATATGTGATGAACCTAAATGCAGATCGGTTAGCGCAGATATATCTGTTAGACACAGATATCACCGGATGACATCACTACGTTGACGACGTGTTATTGAGCTTCGGCACTGAAGAAAAGGTAATGCACTCGCAAAGCGAATTCGAAATCCACAATTGGGCCTGCGAGTTGCAAGGCGTCCTGAAGACCAACACCCCCGACAAGAACTAAGGCCAGAAGTTGCCACGGGAAAGAGGCATTTGGTGGTCGAAGCGGATGTTTTTACCTTTAAGGTCGACTGGGATCGCCCTCTGATGACGATATTTGACCCTCTTGGGCTCATCACTACGTTCCTCCTCTATTTGAAGTCTCTGTTTGAACGAAGTCTTGCATTCGGGCATTCAGATTGACGACAACATTCTCACAAAATGTCGAATCAAGCTAACGGTAATACCTCAAGTGGAACAAGTCCAGTTTCCACGATGTTTCCGCTCAAACTCACCTCAGGACTACAAGCATGATCAATTACACACATACGTAGCTGCGAGTGAAAAGGCCTGCTACATGCGTTTCATCCAGAACGAATTCGATATTCTCTTGTTGCCACCAAAACTAGAGACCCTCCGCTGAGATACCATACGACCTCGGGACTTGGGTGGGAATCTGCCGTCATCGATGTAAGACTCACCCGGTCAGTTGTCGATTCATTGTCCTTTCCCGTAGATAAGTTCTTCTACCACACGGATTCCGACCAGCGCCGATATTCACTATTCATCGCATCTCGGTTGAGCAAGATTTTGAAAGCAACAGAGATCAATTGATGGTGTTGGGTTACGACTAAACTTAAGTTCAATGACCCGGAATTCCTCTGACTACCGGAAGAAATTTAGTCACATCATTTGGTGTAGGGAAGCCAAACCAACACCTAACTCCGTTCGAATCTGCTAGCTTACTTAACAAAAGTAGACATTTCAACTAAGGTCACTGCTTCCAACTGAAGATCTGGGTATTGTTGTTCATTGTTTCCCAACAAACTATCGTCAGATGAAACCAGAATATGTCCATCATCAGTGAACTCCCTACTTTGGAAGGACTGCAGCCCGCTGAACGTTACGTGATGCGTCAAGTTCAAGTAGAAGCCTACCCGAAAAAAGTATCTATCATTCTCCAGTTAAGTGAGATATCCAATTCGTCCACGTTAAGAGGTATCTACCTCTACAGGTTATCACCCTGAGTGGATGGACATTGTTGGATGAGAATTCAAGGAAGACTATTGTCATAATTGTAGACCACCACAACAAATACCATTACCAAAACCACGAGACCAATATGAGTGAGTTGCGAAAAACTTCCGGATTCTTCGGCGCGTATTCAAAATCGTGCAAAGACTGCCCACATTGCAAAAACGACCGCTTTATCCCGTGGCCACAAATAATGACCGATCTCTCATCTGGAAGACTCAGAGTCTTCGCTTTCCCACTCACACATGCGAGTATTGAGTACTTCGGACCGCTCTAGGGGTAGTCGTTAGTCGTCGAGTGGAGAAATGTTGAGGCATGTTAGTCGCGTGCCTGACCACTCGGGCGATCCACATCGAGCTCGTACACACGCTTAGTACCGACTAGTGTTTCATGGGTTATTGCAACTTTACAGCTAGCAGAGGAACTCCAAGAACAGTCAATAGCTAACGTGGAACCTGTTTCATGGGAGCGAATGGAGAGTTGCAACAGGCATTAAGACCGGTCAATCCGGAGGAAGTAATGCAAGGCTTCCAAAATGCGGAGACTAGCTGAAAGTTTAATCTTCCTTTGTCGACGGAACCTGATCTCGGACTGAATTTCCGAACTGAATGACTAATTGGATTTCAACATACCTTAAAAATCGTAGTGCTTCTGTGCGACTTGGAACAAAACTTTCAGATTCCCTCATTATATCAAGCGTTCCTCAATAGTCTTTTTATGGTTTCTGTGAACAACATCTTCAGCGAATTGTCGTCTTTTAAAAGTGATGTACGCAGAAGATCTGAAAATTTAACGTGGTCTTGGATTGGTATCCGGTTCTGTCACATCAATCCTAGAGTGTGAATATTCAGAAATGCAGCAAGAGTACACCCGCTGATTGTGTTCGAATGTGGAAAGATTGTAATCCAACTTTTCTACGTTAGGTGCGGTGCCCTCATGCGTAAATTGTTTCATTCGATTTGTTTTTCTTTTCCTTTAGAGAAATGACAATGTTACAGATCAAAAGGGGCTTTTAATTTGACAGTGTCTTAAAGAGAAACGTTTCGTGAAGTTAGCTTCCTTTTTTTCAGGGTTAACCAAGTGCAGTGAATTGTTTTGTTTTTCTAATGGGACATCAACATTTACATATCGAAGCGCTTAGAACACAGAAATCAAGATAAGCGAGTGTAGTACGTAGAAGTGCAGTGAGTGAAACAAAAATTGAAATTGATTTGAAAGAAACACATGGGAAAACGGTATTGCTCCAGAACAGGTATGGCGATGATAAGAATAATAGCACAGTTCAAAATTTATCGTAAAAACGATAAGAGACGTGAAATTATTCAAACCCCTAATTTTAGTTCAATTCAGATCAATAGCTTGTTTGATACTGCCAGTTAGGTGTTTTCCATCGGGACATCAGTTTTTAACTGCCGAACGGATTATTCTGTAAATTGTATACACTAAAATAGTGAAGATGGTAAACGTGTGTGTTTAATATAACTGATTTCATCCGAGGTTTAAGTATTAAGTTAGTGAATGTAGTGAAGAGTTAGTAATATTGTGGAAATAATAGGTATAAAGGAGAAGTCAATAAAAATTGAAATAAATTTGAAAGAATAATCGTCCAATATTGGTGTTGTGATTGCTATGTGATATTGCGGAAAATGTTGAATGAAAAAAGGTGCAAAAATGTTTGCAGATAAGCGAGTCAGAATTAAATTTGTCCAATATTTATATAGTGACAAATAAGTGATGTCGTGGAAAATGTAACAGAAAAAAGTAAAACAGGTGTGGAAAGTGCGTCAAAATTGAAATCAATTTGAAAGAAACATGCAACCATTGACAATGTTGTGGAATATTAGTGATACAGTGAAGACCCGTTGTTATCATCCACTTGGTTTATTTTAAGCCGAGAAAATGGGGACATTGAAAAATTATCCGCTGAACTTTAGGTGATGCGTCAAGCTCAACGAAAACCCTGCCCAGATGAGGTATCCATCTTGCTCGCGCCAAGTGAGATATCCAATTCGTCGTGCTACAAGTTCACTCTACCAATTATCAACTTGGTTGGATAAACATGGGCTGATGAGAATGCGAGGAAGACTATGGCAAATCACGAGATCGTTATGAGTGAATTATGGAAAAGGTTCCGGACTCCCCGGCTTTGCACCGCGTATTCAAAATCGTGCAAAGACGTTGCAAAAAAGACCGCTAATTCCCGCGGTCACCAATGACGGCCAAACTCCCATCTGAAAGACTAGATGCCTGCTTGTTCATTCGCGTGTGCAGACATTGATTACTTCGGACTGCTGGAAATAGTCGTCGGTCGTTGAGTGGAAAAACATTAGGGTATGTTAGTGCGTGCCTGCCCACCCGAGCGATTCATGGCACCGTGAACTGACCCATTTTTCGCTAGATGACGAATCCGCACTTGCTCTTACACCGAATCACTTCCTCCCAGGATCTTCTGGTGGCACACAACCACTTTGATGTAATTCGGTTCAAATATCAGCACATAGCTGGCGATTGAGCTATTACCTGCTAGAACAAAGTGGTATCGCGACGCAACACCAATCGAGATTGGTGAAGTAGTAGTGATTATCGATTCAAATTTACCTCAAAACGGATGTTTATAGGCAATAATATCAGCAAAGACGGCAAAACAGAGCTGCAATTGTAAAAACCTGCGAATGGCGTCTAGAAGTGTCCGGTGGTCAAGTTGGCTATTTAGTTTGACGTATGGCGCGATCAGTTGTAAGCCGATCAACGGAGCGACATACAGGGAGGGGTGTCACTAGCACTAGGTGCAGTTAAATGTCAAAAATATGAGAAGAAACAACTTTGCAAAAGAAAATGTTTCTCTGGAACGCCTCTGTGAAAAGGTAAAATTTATCTAGTTGTCAAAATAATGCTCTATTCTACCCATGATACATTCTCAAAAATATCAAACCTCTAGGATACATAGCCAACACCTTGAGGTTTTGTTCTTCAAAAGTATCATCTCGTCCCACTGTGCGCTTAAGTCTTTTAGATTTAAAACAGACTGTATTCTCAATAACTTTTTAAGAAAACCTCATTGCAAAACTGCACCGAATGCTATATTTTACAGCTATCAGCATGGTGATCATCTCACTAATGTCTTCAAATGTTGTTTACTTTTTGCCTCAAAGTAAAATTATGATACTTTAATAAGTTTTTACAAAACAAAAATAAATAACAGAAATATTTAATGACCCATATCGATAGCAATTCAAATACGCTCAATGTTAAGCTTTTTCCATTGTGGTTCGTTATTGGTTCCCAATCCTCAAAAAATAAAAAAATAAAACAATTGAAAGCATAAAATTATATCCCCGATTAAATTTCAGCTATTGTCTGGTAAGTGTTTTTTTTTCTATCCAGACATCAGAATTTAACTCCTGGGCGGCTTGTGCAGCCATTTGCATAGATCAAATCAGTTCAAGTGTTAATCCGGTGCGTTATGTGGATGTTTTCTTACGAGACATCAAAAGGTACGTAACAACATTGATGGAGCAAAATTAGGCGTTTAAGTTGTGAAAAAGTAGTGATATTATGAAAAGTTTTGATAAAAAAAATAGTTTGGAAGAAAAAGTGCATCAAATATTCAAATAAAGACGAAAGAAAATCTCTCAATTCTCCTGTGGTGATAAATTGGTGATATTGTTGAAAATATTGCTACAAAGAAAAGTGACACAGATGTGGATGAAAAATGAGTCAGAATTGAAATTGATTAAAAAGAAACCCTCTGCCCAAATTAACAATAAAATATTAGTGACAATATGGGTATTGTAGACAAAAGGGAAAGTGAAACCGATTAAAAAAAATAATTTGAAAAAATACCCCAATTTTTAAAAACCAAAAAAAAACAGGACACACCATTGTCTATCGGATCACAAAATTTAAATCAGAATTCAATGGCGTTGCTTGTCCGTCATCCGTTATTCACGTTGGAACAATATAAAAAAACGTTAAATTACTCACGAACCTAATTTACGTTCGATAGTTGTTTTCCCACGGGACATCGAGTTTTAACTGCTGAACAATTTATGCAGTACATTGTGTACACTAAAATAGTTTAGATGAGTGTTTAGGAGATGAAATATTAGTGGTAATGTGAAAAATGATAGCTATGAAGAGTGGAACAGGTACAAGAGTGAAGTGAATAAAAATTGAAATCAATTTGACAGAAAAATTCAATCAATTACAACGTTGTGAAATATTATTGGTGCAAGAAAAATAGACAAAAAAGAAAACGGCACAGTTTAGGAAAGAAATTAAAATAAATTGGAAACAAAAATTCACCCATTTTTAAAGACCAAAAAGTACAGCACACACAATCGTCTGGCCGGTCGCCAAGCTCAAACCAACATTTAACCCTTCATCCGTCAAAAAACGTGAAATTACTCCCATCCCTAATTCCAATTTGAATCAGTTCAATAGCTAATTAGCTACTGTCCTGAATGTTTTCCTACGGGACATCAATTTCTAACTGTTGAACGATTAACGGAGTAGATTGAAACTGAGTGTTTATGCTGTGAAAAGTTAGTGATATTGTGAAAAATGACGGTGAAAAAGAGACAAAAGTGAATAAAAATTGAAACATTTGAAAGAAAGATCGCCCTATATTAATATTATGATAGATAAGTGACATGTTAGAAAATGTTGATTAACAACAGTGAAATTACAGAAAAGTGTGTCAAAATTGGGATTAATTAGTGACAGATTAGTGAAAAATTTTGTTACGAAAAAGTGAAATGTGTGTAAAAGAAAAGTGAGTCGAACTTGAAATTAATTTGAAAGAAAAATTCCCTAATTTACAATATTGTGTTGTGACATATTAGTGGTATTACAAAAAATGTAGACAAAAAGGTAAATGAAGTGGCAAAAAATTGAAATTAATTTTAAAGAAACATTCCTTAATTTATAACGTTGTGTCATATTAGCGGTATTATAAAAAAAAATTAGACAAAAAGGAAAGTGCAGTGTCATAGCATTGAAATTCATTTGAAAGAAAAAATCCCTAATTTACGATGTGATATATTAGTGGCATTATGAAAATTATTGTTGGTTCGGAAGTGAAGTGGCGAAAAATTGAAATTCATTTGAAAGAAAAATTGCATAATTTACAATGCTGTGACATAACAGTGGTATTATGAAAAATGCAGACTAAAAGGAAAGTGAAGTGGCAAAAAATTTAAATTAATTTGAAAGAAACATCCTCCATTTTTAAAGACCAAAAACTACAGCACAAGCATCTGACCGATCACAAAATTTAAACCAGAATTTAACCGGATCCCTCGTCCGTCATCCCGTCTAACACATATCGATTTCGCCTAATCCGCACCGTTCCGTACCGGAAGGTTAGACATTTTATTCAAGTTCGCAAACACAAACCTGCCCCCCGTGTATATCCCATTGAGTCGAAACGAGGTAACGAGGCCGATGAACAGTTTTACCGGGGGAGTAATTCCGACCGGATTAGCCCCGATCCGGGACCGTAGGAAATCTTTACGGTAAACAAACCGGTCGAACCTTGAACCAAGCGCTGAAAGATGAACTTTGTTGACCAGTCAGCGAGCTCAGAAATATCGCGTTTCAAGAGACAATTTTCGGCGGTACTGATGCAACGCACGCACAAAGTAGCACACTGTGGTCAACGAGGGCCACGTGGTAGGCAGCGGTTTCCTGGCATAAATTAATGCTATGTTAAACCATAATTTATGACAGTGTCGTTATCTCATCGAGTGGAAATGAACGAAAAAAAAAACCTTTTCTCGCGTCGGCTTTTCGTGCTAAATTTACCTTCATTCTTTTTCTTTTGGGTCAGGAAAGAAAGTAGTCCCGCGATGGGCGAAGGGACGTCCCGCGAGAGAAATCAGGGAACCTAACAAAAAGGTTGCGTGTCGGTTACCCATGGAATGGAACCACGTTTATTATACAAAATTTGTTTGAAACTGATTGTGCCAGCAATTTGAATCTTTGAAACCGAGATACAACGGACTAAATTCAAATTAGTTTCAGTCAATATATCTTTCCCTCTTCTTCTTTGTGTCGGGACCGAGGCCTAGAGAACTATCCAAAATCAGAAACTTGAAAGGCATATAAATTCTTACAACAAAAATAGCCTCATGTATGAGATTATCAGTTTCCTTTTCCCATTTTCTAGCAGAACCCTAATCACCTGAACCACTCTCCCCGCGGTGAGAAGTGGATGGGTGCCTGGAGTTATTGAATTTTAATAGTGCGAGCTCGGTAACGAACCGATTACAAATCTACCATTCCGGAGTGGACGTGGTGCACATTTAAATATCTTATAGTTTGAAAATGGCTCGTAAATTTTCCCGAAAAGCAGCCTAGTGGGTCGCCATAACGACGACATCCGCGGGAGCTTGTATGTACACTTTTTTTTTGAAAGAGTTCAGGGACCTACGAGGCAAAGCTCACGAGAAGAACTAAAGAACAAAAAAAAACAATTGAGAATGGATTAAGGCAATAAAAATTTATTGAACAGGTTCCTCTCTTCGGCCGTCTTTGTTTGCTTCGTTTCGGAGAGGCATTCGATCCCGGTGGAAGATAGACCCACTCGAAGTCGGACAGGTTCAGAAATACACATACCTAGTCGAAAGAAAAGTTGGAATTCCCTTTCCGTTATCCTGCCTATTTATTTTCTCTTTGCTTTTTCTTCGAGATCCAATTTAGCTGGAATCGAGATTTTAAACTGAAGATTGACAATCAAATCTGGGAACATCTCTCAAGTGGTGTCAGCTTTCACCGGGAGGAAGTCATCCTTGCGGGTTGGCACAGCTGCTGCCAGACCGAGCCAGACCGAAATCGATACCCCGGGCTTAAACCCTTTTATTCGGTGCGCTCTCTACCGTCGGTCCCGATACGGCTCGAGAAGACCTAGAATCTAAGCGAGCGCTATAGGACACGGTGTGATTCGGAACTCATCAAGCAGCTCTTTCGCGCTGCAGAGGTTTCCCAGCTGTCAACGGGGCAAAACTGTCAGCCCCGGGTGATTGACGTGTGAAAAGTTTTGGGACGGCTGGTTCTTGTACGGATTCGGTTGTATTTATTTCGGGATAATTGGTCACCGGTGACGGCGACGGCGACGGACGGCGGAATCGAAAGGCGTAACAGCCCCGGCAAGTCAGGCTGGTTTGATGACTGGTTGGTTCGCTCTGCCGAGACAGTGGCGGCGAAATCGATACAGTCTGAC
Organism: Topomyia yanbarensis; assembly: GCF_030247195.1. Taxonomy (NCBI): domain Eukaryota; kingdom Metazoa; phylum Arthropoda; class Insecta; order Diptera; family Culicidae; genus Topomyia; species Topomyia yanbarensis. The sequence goes on along the minus strand of NC_080672.1, from coordinate 352,780,762 downwards.
TGCGTTGCGGGCAAGGTTTTTGGTAGAATTTGGGTGGTTCAAAAAAGCGGGCTTCTTCCGTTGCATTCAGGTTTTTAATGTTTCGAATGAGCTGTTCATTTAACGATGTGTCGTATAAATAAAGTTGGATTCTGCGAGGTCATTCTCAGAGTTTCAAACTGTGATAAAGAATAGCTATTTACGATTTGTGAAAACGATCTCACGTCAGACGAGTGACAATCGTCAATAAAAATGTAAATAAACCACTCCCCTGTCTGTCGGTTTCCCGGGGCTCGGGACACTGACGATGAAATCTTCCCGAGAAAGCCCACGATCAAGATCTCGGATCGCAACGGTTCACACAAATCATAAACTCGTTCTGGAAGCCACAAACAACAAACATGGATTCTAACTTGACTGAGCGACGGATGGACGGGGAGGGGGGTGGAAACCAGTTCCGAGCCCCGTCGTAGGAGGCACAGACTTGTAAATTTATGCTTTTGCGTCGCGCAAAATATCGCATCTACCTGCAACAAGAGATGTGTGCCGTACGATGGGCAAAAATCGATAAATTTATACATAAACTCGACGAATGTCACGACCACCGCGAATGTGGTACACCAACTGACACATCGTCGCGTCCGTTGGTCGGCCGCGATTTATAGCTCGTCGTCCCATTCAACCTACATTTCACATAAATATTCGAAATTCAAATAAGAATTGTGATAAAAGAAAAGTGTAAAAAAGCAGGGTCAATGTCCTTCCGACCAGTTCAGGTACTTCGTCTACAAGAAAGCCTAATCCCAGAAACAAACAAAACGGTAGCAATGACCCCGAACGCCGCAGCAGATCAACCGGCAATGAGCAAATTGAGCACAGTGTGGGACATCGAAGACCTCCTGCCAGGGGTCCTCCTTCACCGTACACTACTCGTGAGGGTACTTCAAAAAAAAGGAAACATTTTTCTTCCTCTGCCAGTGTCCTTACGAAGCAGTGGAAGCAGCGGAAAGACCGAAACAACCGTAAACTGTCATTGATACAATTGTTTACGTTTGCCGATTCTTCGCCTTCTCCGTGTTCTCCCGTTCGCAATTGCCACAGAGGCAACCGGCAAAGACATTGTTGTCGCACACTTCAGCAGAGCGGCAGAGGCCGAACCCGAAGATCGAAGGTCTCGCCGCAGGGATGCCCGACCGTTCGCAGGGCACGAATCGGCAATATTATTAATAAACAATAATAAAAACATAAAGAGAAATTAAAATGTATTAATCGGGCTCCCGGGCCTTTTTCGGGGTGACAGCTCCGCTTCGTAAAAGGTCATAATGGTAGCCGAACAATCGGAAAGCAATTGACGACCATACCGGGGACCGGCGGATTGGGGTACCATTGGGAGATAAGTCAAAGGGCAAAACGGGGAACAGCAGTGCAGCAGCGTGCCGTTAGCTTCGCTTTTTAAGGGGTTTTTCTTCCGGGACGACGATATCGATGTCGTGCAGAGGATGTTAAGATGCAAGTGAATATTTAAGTGCTTTGTTCTTGTGCGGTGTGAGTGTTTTAAAATGAGTGCTCTTCGAGTTAGTGATTGTGATCGATTTATTGAAATAGAATATGAAAGAATTAGTCTGTGCATCTGTCAAATTTATTGTAATAGAATATGAAAGAATTAGTCTGTGCATTTGTCAAACTCAAACTTTTGATTGTAGTAGCAGTCATTGTTCACTGGAAAAATTCGTCATTCCACTTATTAGATATTTACATTTAATAAGAGGAGAAAAATGACACGTTCCAAAGCAGCTTCAAAACAATACCGTTCGACTTCGGCACCGGCTCTAGTACCTGGGCCAAACGAGGTAAGTATGCAAGCTGCGGAATCGTAAACATCACCGCCGACTATGATCAGCAGAGCTGGGTGCGAAAGTAAACGTGGAAAAAACGACTTCAAACAGTCGTAAAAGCAAAAGTTTTGGTAAACTATTCTCTTCTACGGTACGGCGAGGTCACGAAAATAGGATTCGACAAGAGCACGCATTTCAAAGACGTGGAGCAGGAGCAGGCTAGCTCAAGTTGTTTAGCAATCATAAAAAAAGTTGAATTAAACTGAAATATAATAATAACAATCAAAGAATTAAAATAAATAAACAAATACGAGCGACGGGGCGTGATGGTGTAAGTTTTCGGTGGCCGTCAAAAAATGATTGCCCAACTGGAGGAGGGCAAGTGAAAAAGTTTTCGGTGATCGGCACTGCTGCGGGCCGTGGGCGACCGACCAAAGACGAGGACGTGGCATTTGGTCTTGATCGGAGGCCAACATATGCGTGAGAGCTTGAATAAACAATAAGCTGATTTTCGAGAAATGGAACGGTTTGGGCCTGCTGTTGTGTGTTGGCAGTTGGAAAAAACTTTTCAGTCAACGTTTGGATTCGGCCGGGCCGGGGGAAGCCGGTCGTTCGCTCCAAGGAAATGGGAGGTCGTTTCCGAATCGTAATAACCGTAATTATTGAAACAAAATGAAGAGACGCAGAGAACTGGTAAATACTATAAAACTAAGGTTTGTATTTATAATTCTTTTTGTAGAGTTTTATGGGGAACAAACTACTTTAGGACCGGCGAGGAATTGTTTGAAGTTTACATTGCGGTAAACTTTGCAGAGATTTTGAACACGCACAACCAATTAATGAAATTCCTCTGAACGGATATGTGGAAGAGTAAGGCTGGAGATGGATACTACTCTGTAAGGAATGTTCGACAGAAAAACGGTGAAATGTTATAGAACTACTTATTTGTGTGAAAAACATGGTAAAGATGCTTTCAATACTAATTGAGTCATCAAATGAAGAATGAAATTATTCTTTTATTACAACCATAAATCTTCTAATATATATTTTCATATCTTAAAACATTAGAAAGACATTCGATTCTCGATAAACGTGTGATTAGGGCTTCTAAGCCAAATGTCATAACTCACTTTGAGTGAAAATTCTGGACAAACGGTTACTCACCAATCACAGATGTTGGTAGTATACAAAAGAGAAAAAAAACTCTTTCATTAAGTGTTTGGCCTGTACCGGTTTGTCTGGAATTTTCCTTCAAAGAGAATTTCGACAGTTGACCTTTACGCCGTAATCATGTGTTTGTCGAGAATTGATTTTCTAAGAAAATGAAACAGATTTTATTTTTGACACTACCGGTCTTACTTGACAATGCTTTGACAGTTAATCCAGAAAAAAATAGAGTTCAAGATGGTTGGATGGAATATGTTAATGTAAAGCCAGGTCCACATCGAATGCGGACACTATGTTTATACTATAGCAGCACGCTTAGTAGTCGGATAGGAAAGTTTGACAGCGTTTTATTTTGAAAGTACATGTGTTTAGGTGGTGAGGGTCGTTGTTGTGTTAGAATTAGATCTCTAGCATTGTTTACCATTTATCTGTCAGTGTCATTACAAGCGAGCACGAGACCTATAATAGCCCTAACTATTCCAGAATGATCGAAGATATTTTCTTCTGATCGAGTGCTTTTGACAGGTCTCGTGCTCGATTGGAATAACGTTACCAGATAAATGGTGAACAAACGATGGAGATGGCGAGTCTTTATCCAGAGGCACTCATCGTCTTTACTAGATGTGAGACAAGAAAAGAAAAATGTCCCTGTACTACCACGTCGCAAATCTGACGTGGATAATTTTATTCCGAAAAAGGTGAGAATGGCTCTTTCTAATAAAAGAGATGTTCTCAAATAATTCCCTAATTGCAAAAGTGTAGCCAAAAATGTTTAAAGCAAATGCGCAAACGGCAATAAGAACACCACCACCACCCGAAGTCTTGTGGCTGTTGAGGGCGTTGTGGTCACAGCGGTAGGCGTCGAATGTGGAACTAAGCACCTGACGAGACAGAGTAAGGTTGTCGATCAAGGCGATGACGTCGCAACAGCAGCCCATGGTCTCGAGCATATAGCTGTCCGTTGATGGATTCTGGTAGTAGACCTCGATGTTGTTGGAGGACAAATCAGGTACAGCAGAAAACGAAGTTATGTTACCGTTCGTAGCGCGTTGGAAGGTCCTTCAAGTTTGGGTTCGTTGATTCATTCGTCCAGAAACTGGCAAGAAATTTGCATACTCCAAACCAAGCTTTTCATCACCAACAAAACGGTGGACTCGATGCTGTATAAGCAAGTGCCAGGTGAAAAGTCTAACGAACATCTTTATACCTTTCATTGATGATTAATGATGGTCCAGGTAAGATCTGTAAAGTTTTGGTAAGTTGCAACTAAAACTGGAAGTCACTTCAGCAGGACCGCGACAGTAAGGTGAATGTCGTCGATAAGAACCTTAATCCACCCAACTGTCCGCCATTCTGCCCAATCAAAACTATTGAGCATACGCCAAGAAGTAAAAGCAAGCTAGAGAGACGACTCAGAGCAGCGGAATAATAGCTCAGTGTTCAAATCAAAATGATCGCTGAGGTTCAGTAATTTTCTATTTTTTTAATAAAATACAATAAAATAGCTTTAATATGATGAAATTGCATTTTTCTTCTTTCAAATCAAACAGATGAAATAGTTGGTTTTAAGTGCCCGGATTTTAAGTAGACCAGAAGTTACGCTCCAGCTGCGTAAAATTGACACTCGACCGGCTACTTTCTTTCACAATGCTGCCAGCGTCATCCATGTCTAAGATACTTTCGAAATTGTAGCTGCAATTGTTGAACGGCATATAAGCTGGTAGGTTCCTAGGTCAATTAAAGGACATCCAAGACATCTCTTCACCTGCTTCGATGATTATGAGATACATAATTCAAACTTAAGTGAATTTGGTTTCTCACTTCCAATGCAGGCAGGGTGGCCAGATAGAATTCCTAAATATCGGTAGGGTTACTAAAAGTTTATCGGTAGTTATCGGTAGGCCGGGTTGTTGTCCTAAAAACGTAGTACTGACATAGAATTGTAAAATCCTGACAACACAGATCTCAGATCAAATCCAACCAAAAAAATTAATGTTGAGTAGGATGTGTCCAACATCAATAAAAATCGATAGTTTTCGGTAGGAATAACAAAATATCGGTAGTTTTGCCTTGGTCGTCTGTGAATCGGTAGGGAAGACCAAAATCGGTAGAACTACCGATAAATCGGTAGGTCTGGCCACCCTGAATGCAGGGATTGTTGACGTAATACTACCCAGCTAAGAAAAAGGCAGACAAGAGACAATTTGGGGCCAACCGACACATATTTTTAAACTTATTTCATTCTAACTAACTTGCTGTCAAATAATGGGCAAACTGGGAGCTATCTTGTATATGATATATTGGCGATTTGCCGCCGTCATTTTTAGCTACCCTGCTCACACTTAAATCACCCAAACTTGCCCATTTTTTCACCCCAAATTGTTTATATGAAAATTTTAAACAGTCACTACTTTCAGATTTTATCCAAATTAACAACAATTGCACAGTTTTCTTATATTCGCTGCCCAAATAACGTATAGTAACTAAACAAAAAACAAACGAGAACATACGAGGATTGTTTAGACAATGCAAGCTTAAGCCAAACATGAACCGTCATGCAGGAAAAATAATCGAAAAACAACCAAGTTGCCAGAATTTATTTTACAATGGAAATCGCTCTTTAATCGCATTCGCAAATCACACTTGTTCCTAGCGAAAATTAGGAAAGACGGGAATGCAGTCAAACGTAAAAATGTTCAAAGCCGAGGACAGGCTTCTTGCTCTTCTTATCAAAATTGCCAGATATACCGATTTATCGGTATTTATACCGATTTTTACACTCAATACCGATGTACCGATAACCTGTCCTCAAGAGAACGTACACCGTGCTGAGCTTGCGTACAATATTTTTAAGTACAAGTTCAGCTCGAATTTGCACACGAGATTGCACACCGGTTCATTTCATACATATGCGGAGGTGTACCGGAGTTGTACACAAGTGCATGAGCTCGAGTTCACACTTTCGTGTTTAAGAATCGTGTGTAAACTTTAAAAAAAATTAAATTTATTTTTACTTCCAACTCCAGCCCCATACAATCGAGAAAAGCAATTTAATGCTAAATCAATGCGAACGATTCTTACATTTATTGAAACATTAACATGTTGGCGCTACTCAAAAGAGCATTGGACGAAATGTTTTGTTCGAATAAAACCTCACAGATTGCTCTGTTCTAACTGCTAAAACGCAGCACACCCGGTGTACAAACTCATGCGCTTGTACCCGGGTTTGTACACGGGTGCTAAACCGATGTTCACACTTGTACATCGCGTTTCTGTACAAGTTTTCGCACAAGTCAGGATACACGAGCTCAAACATAGCAAGCTGTGCTCAAGTGTGCGCAAAAACATGAGTGCGCATCTCGTACATGTTGCACCGTGAAGACTTAAACGTATTTAAAAATACCGATTTGGTCACGATCAGGGTTGTTAACGTTGAATTCAACTTTACCGCCGATAACGATGAATTTAGCGCCATTACCGGCGTTGAATTTCACATTAATATCATCGTCATCGTCACTACGTTGAATTAAACGTTAGCGTTATCGGAAATTTTCGCGTTGAATTCTGTTTGAAGTGCTTTTTTCGTGAGAGAAATTGTATAATCACATGTTTAATGAAATTTAATTTTATATTTAGTAATATTTTTGTAAGAAGGTATATTTTAAATTTTATTGAAATTACAGATTCTGAGGTAGATGGAAATCCACATGCGATGGAAATTGATCATGCAACCTTCGTACATCGTACATGAGCTGTCTTAAACTCTTAACTCAACTTAACTCTCGATTTCTAACACGAAGCATATTATAATGGAAATTGAGAAGCTCACAAAACATTTGAAGGCTAGAAATATCTGTGTGAATTTCGCTTATCTGTAGCTGCATAATGTAAATAACATTAACCCTCTGCTACCCAACCCCGTTTTTAGTGGGATACGGGAAAATCGCTATAGAATATTTAAAACACGATTGTATGTTGTCACCACTATGAAAACCTCTTCAGAACATTCACATTAATCATACATTGTTTGCATTTTGAAATCACTATGTTAAATACATTCAACGTTGAAAGTTTAAAATTCGAGGAAAATGAGAAAAAAAACTATTTTGTGAATGGCAATGTAATTTGGTCAAACAATGTTTACGCTTTTCTAAATTTTTGGAGGAAAATATTTTTAAGTTGCTAACTTGTAGTACTCCCTTGTAGCTGTGAAATCAGGTTGCGGAAATAAAAGTTATTAATAATAAAATCTTGAAGAACGAAGTCGGCTGTCTCAGTCTAGATAATCAAAACAAGGGTAGTAAGAAACCCTTGTTTTGATTATCTAGACTGAGACAGCCGACTTCGTTCTTCCAGCACCATATACCAGTCGTAATCTACATAACCATAAAATCTTGACCCGTAAAATGGCCATGTTGGACATTTTTGAGGGTTTAATGATAAATCCGTAGCTTTCGTGAGCTGGCAATATATTTTTCGGCTTTCTCATTAGCAAAACGATCTACGATAGGTTTTAAGCAAAACAAACATTTGGGCAGCAGAGGGTTAATTTTTTAAGAAATGTGTACACTTCAAAAAGTAATATCCATGTATAACTATTCTATATTTCATAAATCGCCAGAAAAATATCTAATGCATTCGTTTGGTAAAGTTGAGTTGAAATTGGTTTCAAAGTGAAACATGAATATTTCGCGAATTTATAAATATAAACGGTACATTTGATTTCAAGGTCAATCGTGTATGAAAAATGAAATAAAAAATTTTAAATATTCAACTAGTGTTATAGTGGAACGTTGTTCATGGTAAATTTGTCATAACTCAAATATGCTCATAAACATTTGGGAATTTTCTAATGTTTCAATGTGGAGGCCCAATTTCAAGACATCAACCCTGATGTTCCATTCATTCTAAAAATAACAATCGAATATACCAGATGTTGGGTTATCTAGCTATATTTTCTTCAGTATAGTATCTCAGATGGTAATATCTTGAGGTGCCCTGCATTAGCTATTGTAAAGAGGAACGTTTTCGCATCTTTACTAAAAAGTATACATATTTCAAGTAATTCAGATGGGTATGAACAAAAGTCTCACAAATTACGAAATTTATTTGACCCGTGAATTCGGAATTCAATCTGGTTTTCACTGGAGTTACAAATATAACGCCAAAACCATTCATAAAGGTTTCGGCTACCAAATTTGGTTTGCTCGGTTTATCATGTTAAATAATTTTTCCTCCATGTACGAAAATACCGTAAATATACATCTATTAATCATTGGCACCGATCAATAAGCGTTCAAAACAGAAATCAACGCAAAATTTTCGATAGCGTTAACGTTATATTCATCGAAGTGCATTGACGATGAACGATGAAATTAACGCCAACATTATCGCCATTGATTTCAACTGAAAAATTATCGATTCAACGACATCGCGTTGAAACGATAACGTTGAACTTACCGCATTAACAACCCTGGTCACGATATACACATATCTTAAGGCCATTTTGACACAGTTAACCCTTTCATGCCCAACTTTTTTCTAGTGCATGTAGGGTTTCAAAATTATTTTTCCTTGAAAACGGCAGTGTCTAGAAACACAAAAAGCCTATTTTTATGAAGATAGTAGTGCTAGAAGCAGCTCAATTTTTACCTTCCAATGCACAATACATTTGTCCTAGAAACGTGTGGAAAACGTAGCCAAAGACGGCCTAAATTGATAATTTTTATCAGTTTTCAATAATATTGCAACATAAAGAAGATATATGAAAAATTCATTTTCCGTCATCAACATAAACTGTTCCTGGCAGCACTGCACAATCGGAATCCAATCAGATTAATTGCAATAACTTCAGTTCTAGAGCTGATCCTTGTAATTGTATATATTCAAATGAAAGGCAACAGTCACATTTATTAGCCTTACTTGTTACTCAATCAAAAGTTTGAGCTGTTTAAAAACGTTGTTGTCCACAAACAACATGAGCATGAATGGATTAGGCAAGCTTTGAATGCTTGGATGTTCCGTCAAGTTCTGCCTTAATACTACGTTGTACATCGCAAACTCATTGTTCAAATTCGTGACAATGTATCTGAATTCCGTAGTTCCTCAAAGTAGTACGCTAGGTCCTCTACTATTTTCGTTAGACGCGAACGATGTGGTTTTCGATCTAATGCGTAGAGCGAAGTTGTGTTTCGCAGATGGCTTGCAAATATTTCTATTTTTATTTTCAGTTTAGTTCATTAAGACATACAAACATACTTTATTAAATAAACACAAATGTGTGAACTTTAAAAAGTATCATATTGAAAGATACAAAAGGACTAAATTCCTTGATATTATGCAACCAAGTGAAACAAGATGATAATCAAAATATTTCGCATGTACTAGTGTAGTTCGTGCAATTCCGCAGGGCTATTCATGGAGGGTTTTTTTCCGTAACCGATTGATCAGAAAATTTAGTAGATTTCTAACCACACAATAACTGGATAGTCAGATATTCGAATCAGAATTTTCTGCTGAATATTTTTATAATGTTATTAAAATTTTTCAAACATTTTATATAAACTGGAATAAAAAAATGAGGGTGTTAAAAAATTGTTTGGGTCAAAGTAGTCGTCAACATGCTCGTTGTCCCGTTGGATAGTAAATTTTAAGTAGCTTCATGCTCTGAGCATTTGATTATTTGGTAAATAAGGTACGGCTCATGGTTCTTACCTTAGAATTAGTAGAATATAATCTGAAAAGAAAAAGGAAAACAGCTTATTAGCCACAAATCAAAATTTCAATGCAATTTTTTATTACTTTTAAAATACAGTGCAAAATGTAAAAATTCCAAAATGATTCATATATTCTTAGTTACATTCCAACCAATCAGAAACATGACGAACACTAATCGCTCGCGGAAAGCTCAAACCTGTTATTCTGAACTTGGGAATATGTAGTATTTTGATTATGCTTTAGTTTATTCAAATATTAAACGCCATTATACAGCAATTCCACGAAAAAAAAGTTTTACGATCTCTCAGAATTCTGCAATATTTGGTATAATCGTTCCTTACCGAAAAATATTAGATACGTATTTTTTTTTATTTCGTCATTAGGGTGTCCCTGTTCACGTTAGACGGGTTCAAAAAATCGTTATTTTTCAAAAGCTGATTTTTTTTAAAAATCGTAACTTTTGAACCACTGAACCTATTTTCATAGGTTATAGATCAAATGAAAGGTATTTAAGTGTAGTTTCAAGAAAAAACCATTAGCTTTAAAAAAATATTGAGTTTTGTGCGAACAAAACACGCATTAAATGGTTTTTCTTGATTTGCACTACGAGGGTCTTTGAATACTCCATACTTTTATATTTTTTTTTGAAAGATCATTCAATTCTACACAACATCTCCAAACAAATTTTTGAACCAGATCTAGAGGTTTCGGAGATATAATTTTTTGAAAATAAAAAATCTATTTATACACCCCACATGCATGGAAACGATGTAACCGCATAGTGTAGTTCACCATACACTTCCAGCGAGTCACAGCAGCTGTTAATGAAGCAATCTATGATTTACTTACAAGCTGGGTGCACCATTCGTTTCAACCTGGGGGTTGTCCATTAACCACGTAGAAAAAAAATCAGACATTGCAGACCATCGCGTTCAAAATATTTTTACCGGGCTTCCACTTTGGCTAGATTGGGAGTGTTGCTCGGATTTGTAAAAAGAGTATTCAACCTATTTGCTGAGACAAAGGACATGGTTGGTATGACTAGCAGATAGTTTTTGGGTAGGTAGGGAATTTTTACCTTTATTTCGGGTTTGTTTCAATAGCTTTTGTCGCAAGCAAGTTGAAGAAATAAGTAAATTTTGCTTTTGCTGGTACTACATCACTAGCTCGTAGGTTCGAATATATTACATAAAACCAGGAATGTTTTGAAAGAAATTATCAGTTAGAAATCAGTTAGAAACAGTTCAATTGAAGAATCTCTTAAAATAAAACGTAAGTGTTCAGTTTATGATATTTTGATGTTGGGTACGCGTATCAGAAAACACATCAATAAATTGTACGATTGTGCAATGAAAAAAAGATGAAAATAGATGAGAGCAATTCCTTCATTTGTTTTCGTTGCTACAAGAAACTGTATCAACCAAATGATCTCGAGACCGAAGAAGCCGTTGCAGGATCATCGAGAATCGCTGTTCCAGGTATATTATCGAAAATATGATATGATTGTTTTTTAAATTTCAATTCTTTTCTTCATACTACTAACACGAACTCTTGTTCTTTGAAACCTTTTTTCAGAGTCTTTAGAAACATTGACCGCCATTGCAGGACCTTCTGGATTCGTTCCATTTTCCTACCAAGGTAAATAATAAAAAAGAAATCATTTGTATGATTTTTTTTTCTGATAATCAATCTATCATATGTATTTTCAGAGTCGTTAGAAGCACCCAGTTCTGAAACGATCGTTACCACTTACAACGCACCTTTGTAGGACGATAATGAAATTCTTACACAACTTAAGGAGAACTATAAAGAAACAAGAGACAGCAATTAGCGATACAGGATTTTAACCACACTTCCCAAAAGTTGGACTACATATAGAATTATGTAGGAGTTCAATGTTTCTCAATATATGGCCAACAAGGTAAAAGCATTGCAGCAAGAGAAAGGAATAATGGTGGTGCCTTAAAAGAGTTTAAGCTTTGCGGCAATAGGAAGAGAAACGATAACATGTGTTACAATTTTTTTTTATAATAGTGACGATGTAAGCCGCGTCTGTGCAAGGAAAAGGGATTATTTAATATCTAACAACGAAGAAAACAAAATTTACATACAGAGTCTTCAGAGTCATCTTAGTTTTGTGTAACTTGCAGGAGGCGTATTCTATCTTCAAAAATATTTATCCTGATATTAAAATAAGATTTTTCGTGTTCGCTATATTCGCTTCCGCCCGACCTGGATGTTTATTGAAGTGAAATTTCTAACCATAGATGACGCGAGGGTCTGCAATGTCTAAACTTTTTTCTAAGTGGTTAATGGACAGCCCCCAGGTTGAAACGAATGTTGCACCCAGCTTGTAAATAAATCATAAATTTTTTCATTCACAGCTGCTGTGACTCGCTGGAAGTGCATGGCGAACTACCATGCGGTTACATCGTTTCCATGCATGTGGGGTATATACATAGATTATTTATTTTCAAAAAAATATATCTCCAAAACCTCCAGATCTGGTTCAAAAATATGTTTGGAGATGTTGTGTAGAATTGAATGATCTTTCAAATAAAAATATAAAAGTATGGAGTATTCAAGGACCCTCGCAGTGAAAATCAAGAAAAACCATTTAATGCGTATTTTGTTCGCACAATACTCCATATTTTTTAAAGTTAATAATTTTTTCTTGAAACTACACTTAAATACCTTTCATTTGACCTATAAACCATGAAAATCGGTTCAGTGGTTCAAAAGTTATGAATTTAAAAAATCAACTTCTGAAAAATCTTGAACCCGTCTAACGTGGAAAGGGACACCCTAATGACGAAATAAAAAAATATGTATCTAATATTTTTTGGTAAGGAACGATTCTACCAAATATTGCAGAATTCTGAGAGATCGTATAACTTTTTTCGTGGAATCGCTGTATTACTCTTTTAAATTAATTCCGTATGATTTTTTTTGAATAACGTGGTAGAAGTCATCCTAAGTTACACAGAAAACTGTAAACAAAGCAATACTCAGCATTTTATGCAGCGTTACCCGTTCCTCTATGCTACCATCTGGAACTCTTAGAGCAGTGGTTCTCAACCTTTCTCATACCACGGATCCCTTAGATATCACCCTGGGTCGTTGCGAACCCTCACTGTTTAACATCGATTTTGCTATCAATATATTATTTTCAGTCTCTTAGGGAACAAGACTTAAAATTTCAACATCCACTCAGTAAATATATTTTTTCATGGAACCCATCAACGACTTCACGGCCTCTTAGGGGTCCGCGGACTCCACGTTGAGAATCACTGTCCTAGAGAATTCCGACTCCCAGTCTTCCCATTTCACCATTCCACGAGATATGTTAATTAACCTTCAGATAATCGGGTCTCAGAGCGACTCTCGTCGCTCACCAGTAACGGAATGTCATCTGGATGTACCGAACGATAAATTTCAGATATTTCATCGATTTCTTCGGTCGGTCGATGGCGTTGATCCTGAGCGGAATCGGTATTCCAGCACTGGTCAACCGAGCTCCCTATTACGAACGATTTTGCTCGTATTGAAATGGGAACGGAATTTCCGATTCTGCCAGAACAACGGACGACTGTGTCTCACACCCAGAGCAGGACGATGTCGGATAAATAATCTGACTGGGCCGCCCAGTCCCCACCGGAGAGACCTTATCTTAGTGCACCCCGAAAAAAATGTCAGCCAAATGAGCTTCACTGCGGGGCGGGTTGATGGGAGTAATTTTGCTTCCCTTCTCATCCCATTCTGTTCGAAACAGAAATCGAAATTCTTGCAACTTTTCCATTGCTCCCGAATACAAGGGAACCACTTTCAACCTGGGAAAAGGAACAAAAATGCTGAAAGAGGCAATTTTTTTTTGTTCAACCAAACCTCGAGTGGCCGATAGTTTGCGGTCTGCGAAGCATCGAAAGAGCAATGCCTACTTTAAACGGAAGATCTAAAGATCTAACTTTCGCGTTTACGCGGCCAACTTGTTATTGTGGGTTGTAGTAGCAGCAGCAGCAGCGTAGTTGCATGCGAGGAGTACCACTCACTTGTAATCGGAACAAAACAACCTCATCTCGAGTACCTACCTAAAGACCGACCGAAGGAGTTTGCTGCGGTTGTTCAGGAATGGGCCAGCAAAAAGGAGGCCACAAGAGCGAATCGGGAGGCGCACAACGTAGGCGAAAGAAAAAAATCCTGAACGTTTCGTTTACGCTCAGTTGAATAAATCATAAAAATAAAATCTTTAATAAATTCTGACATAATTTCAGTGCTCTGGCTTGTTTTTTGCCTTCTTCTGCTTCTGCTTCATTCCGTTGGTTGTTGCTGTCAGCCTCCGAGGGAGGCTGAACTGAAAATAGAAGAAGTCAAGGAGACCACGACGACGACGACGACGAAGAGCTGCCTGTTGGCAATCAAAAGATTTATTCGGACAGAGAAAACGCCGTATGTACCTACACACCGGCGAACGAGTGAGTGAGTGAGTGAACGAGCGATATGTTGTTCTGTTGTACGTTAAACACATGGTAGATGTTTATCGGGGATGGTTTGATTGCTGGAACGGTAGAAGTTCCACGTGATTCGGACCTCCCGGTGAGTGGTGCAAATGCGTATGGCGGCGGGCCGCGGAAAGCGGCCCTGTGTTCCATTCGGGTGGTTGGCCTTTAGAGGGGCGGAAGGTAGTGCATATGGTTTTTGATGGTTGAGCAAAAATTCTTGAAGGTTTGGTTTTTTCTCCGTGGCTAGGTCAAGAAATTTTTCGCATTTTTGGTTGATTTTTTTGTAATAACCAGACATTGTAATTCTCTCTCACTCACGCGAGAAGAAGCTTATCCGATGTCCAACTTTTCCGAGATAAGATGAGTCGCGAAATTCTCCCTCTCCACAAATAGCGTGAGAATAATATTCCGGATAAAATTTGTTTGATTTTTTCCCTCTCACTGGAGGAGGTGATTTTTAATTTCGTTGAAATCAATGAATGCGTCAAAATATACACTTAATTTCAAAGATTAGCGGCGAAGAAGTACGATATATTTGTTTTTTTTTTCGTGTTTGGAGTAGCGACAGCAAGGCAGCGTGCGCAAAAAGAATACCGTGATCGATCGTAGCGGTAGAACCTATCCCTGCCTACCGATATTCAATTAACACAATCGAACGAAACACAAATTGGCGAAACAAAAGACGGACTGTGATACGAAAGTATAAAATAATACACAGTGCTGGACGATGATCAACCGACCGCCGCTGGCGGTGGCTGAACGGGACTGGGCTTTATTTTATTTGGCGCACTTTATCACAGATAATATTTCGGCGGGGGCATGTGCACAGATTGCGCTCTGCCGCAACATACTCCCCCACCAAAACGAACGTTTTATATCAAGAACTACACGATTGTTCATTGGGTTTTAATTAAATCAAATGACAAGAACTGCGTAACTTTGAAATTGAACTTCTAAACGTTTCTTCCATTGTTGTAAATTTGGACAGTGGCATTCCATTGTGGTGACATGATGGCGTTCAGCGATTTACTTCGACGGAGCACTTGCTGTTTGATGAATGCATTTGGGGACGTTGCGATCCGCGCAACTGGGATCCCGCTGGAGTAATGCATTCCACTAAGCGGCTGCAAGTACGCCCACACCGGCTTAGCTCCGCAGGGGGATGATATTGCTAAGCGGCTGCATACTTGCCCACACCGGCATAGCTGAAGTGACGCGAAATAGATCCGTAACCGATTTTCCTCACATGAAATCCATTTGAATTAGCGGTCGGCAGGTCGTTGTGGTACGGCGGTATCCTGGTCACGGCACCATATGATCGATCGTAGCGGTAGAACCTATCCCTGCCTACCGATATTCAATTAACACAATCGAACGAAACACAAATTGGCGAAACAAAAGACGGACTGTGATACGAAAGTATAAAATAATACACAGTGCTGGACGATGATCAACCGACCGCCGCTGGCGGTGGCTGAACGGGACTGGGCTTTATTTTATTTGGCGCACTTTATCACAGATAATATTTCGGCGGGGGCATGTGCACAGATTGCGCTCTGCCGCAACATACCGTGATAAACTCTTTCGCTCATTCTCCGGTGGTTTTATTCTGGGAGGGAGAAACAGACAATACGCACGAAGTGTAAATAATAGCACTTGCCACGAAGCAAGAAAACTTTCGACAGCCAAAATCGATCAAGGTGGGTGACGCTTAAATGAGCCAATTTCTTTTTTGTGTGTCATTGATGCAAGCGTGTTACCGGCACATGACTTCAATCGTGTGATGGAAATAGAGCTTGGGACAATATAAAATCAGTCAATGTTTTTTTTTCGGGTTCTTTGAAGATAAATTCAGACGACAGTTTGGTTCCAGTGCTCGAGTGAAAAGGAACACATTTCGGAACGATGTGTTCCTTTTAAAAATAGGATTTTTGTGCCGTTCTTCTCCTTCATTCTACCATTTCCTACAAATTTTCTTGCACTGATTATTAAAAACCGTTGCAATATTAAAATAAACTAAAAAATAACTTAAATAAAATTATAAAAATTAATGTTAATTAATTAATGTTTATCTGATTTGTGAAATGTGCACCACCATTGAATAAGAGAAATATACCGAATTATTTTTCAAATATAAAAAAAGAGTCTGCAAAAAAGTTCTAGTTTATTTCATGTTACTATAGCTGCATCAACGCATACGCGTCTGCAAACGATAAATCCGATAATGTGAAAGATGAATTTGATGAGTGACGTAAGACGTAGGAAAAGTACCCAAAACATAACGTAAAACTCACAATGCACAGGTCGGGTGGAAAAAATTCTTTCGTCCAGTTATTTGCATGGAGAGCTTCCACGTACCCACACGAAACTCACTCGCAAATCGACCGTGTTTTGTTAGAATGTCAACATTTTCCCAATGTCAAGAACTTCCGAGGACCAAACATCGACTCTGACCATTACCAGGTGATATGTAAGCTTTTCGTAAGATTTTTCTGGTTCCCAGCACGAGAAATTGATCATACAGCGTCTGTTGACTGAGTGTTTTATCAAGAATTAGGCTCGAAAGCACGGCGAACGGATCGAAGATCAGCGTGGAAACAGATCCACGAGGCGATCAGTATAATCAGTCTTCTCAAATGAACATCGCACACCGTGTTCGCTCTAATTCTGTGCTCATTCTTTCGACATTTCGTGTGCAAACTCGAACGCGCTAATGTGCATAGGTTTAAACACCGTGTACGTACATCGTGTGCGTAAACAGGAAAGGCACACACAAAACAGAATTAGTCAATGCTAGTGATGAAGAGTTAGAGGAAGAGAAAACTAGTATCAAGAACCTGCTTGTGCGCACACCACATACGTACATGGGGCTCGGTTGTGCAGACGAACATATGCTCGTGTTTTGGTACGTAAACACGAGCATACGTTCATCTGCACAACCGAGCCCCATGTACGTACGTGGTGTGCGTACACGCAGGTTCTTGATACTAGTTTTTTTCTTTCTCCCCCTCTTCATCACTAGCATTGACTCATTCTGTTTTGTGTGTGCCTTTCTTGTTTACGTACACGATGTACGTACACGGTGTTCAAACCTATGCACATCGTTCGCTTGGGTTCGGTGTTCGATACAAACCTGTACACATAGAATATGAGAAGTGAATCCAAATAGAAGACGAGAATTGCGGCACGATATAGCTTATTATCGAAAAAAGAATATTTTCAGGAAAAATAGCTACATATTTTAGTGTTTCGCTAGTATTTCATATTATTACTGACTGTTATGGAAGATTTGAACGGTGATTCAGTGGAAGAAGTTATGGCAGCTGGTATCTGGAATCCACGATGAAACGCCGAACTCCGTTGTGCGGGAAAAATTGACGGATGTTTCCAAAGTGCTAGCGGATGGCATATTGTTCTATAAGAAAGTAGGAAGCGACCGAGGATCCGAGGAAAAACTCATGAAAATGATGAAGGAACGTAACCAGCAAAAGCTGCTTACATTTACAATGAAATTGCACCAATATCTGGACCTAGATGCATTGCAAACTTGGAATATTCTGTGCTTTTACCTGGTCAATGAGTACCGCGGCCCGACTAATACTTTGGTGGATTACATATCATCCGAGAGCTCGATGTTGACTTTATTGAATGATATTTGGGCGTATTACACTCTTGAAAGAATAGTAATGTTAAAGATTACAAAAAATTTGCTGGAGTTCTATAATTCTGGAAGCCATCCATACTCAAAGGTAAAGCATATTTGTGGCAGAACGCGTGCACGAAATTTTGTACAAATTTTGCAAAATTGTCGATGCTCATGGAAAGACTGAGTATAAAAGTGTAAAAGTCACAGAAGTGTTAGATACACCGCCCGTGGAAACTTAGAGAACAGCTGGTTCGATGTTGTTTGTCGAAGAGTGATGGACGAGAAAAATCAGCCCAGAAACCGAATGCTTGCAGCGGCTACATATCACAAAAGGAAACGACGTAATACGCAGAGGGCAGCTAAGAAAAACTATATCAGTGTCCACAACGTGCTCGCTGAAGCAGAGGGAAGCTCTGCCAGGAACATTAATCTTTTACAAAACAACCATAAATATTAGGAGAATTCGCACAGAAGAGGCTACACGGTGCAAGAAGCACTTTGAATTGCTATTGAATAGACAAACGAGTACAGAAGGCACACAGTGAATGAGGATTGAAGATGGTGGATTAGCTGTAGATCCGCTCACCCTAGAAGAAAAGCGAAAGGCTATTCGAGAGTTAAGACCGTTGGAAACGACAGAATTCTGGACAAAGTCCAAAAAAAATCGGTAGTGACCCGCTGTACAAAGCAATCCACTGCGTGATTGGGATGATCTGGGTGAAAGGAGAAATGCCTTCGTATCAGTTGGATGGCCTAATACGCTCTTACTTCAAGAAGGGTCTAAAACTCGAGTGTAATGCAAGCATCATAACGATCCTCAATGTGACCTACAAAGTGCTCTATCGTGTTATGTACATATGGCAGACTTCGCCCGATCTCTGTCCAAAGCGACAGACCAGGTGATTTACCCTGCGACAAATTTTGGTTAAAATTCGGGAGTACAACTTGAAGACTCACCGTCTGTTTGTTGATTTCAAGGCGGTGTACAATTCGGTGAAGCGAAACGAACTGTGACAGATTATGCTTGGATATAGATTCCCCAAAAAAAGTTAAGTCAAATCGTCAAATCAGCCGGAGCAACATCCGGCTCGTTTGCTACGATAGAAGATGTGTTACGTTAGACGCGATATGAAGATCTGACATGTTTCTTAGATTCGGGGACGACCATCGTCAGAAATCTCACATGCTTCTCGGCTTCGCGGACGACGACGACATCATTGACATTAGGCCGAATGGACAACAGGGCCGAATGGACAACAAGGCCGAATGGACAGTAAGGCCGAATGGACAGTAAGGCTGAATGGACAGTAAGACCGAATGGACAGTAAGGCCGAATGGACAGTAAGGCCAAATGGACAGTAAGGCCGAATGGACAGTAAGGCCAAACGGACAGTAGGCCGAATGGACATTAAGCCGAATCGTAACGAAGCCTATTAGCCGTGAAACAAAGAGAGAACCAAATAGAGTAGTCGAAACTGAACACAAGATTTAAAACAATGGTTCGTTTTAAATGTAGGGTGAATTTACAAACTCTGACAAGACAATGCACTTGGGTGTCCGGCCATTAGATCGAAGGCCGTTTGGTCGAAGGTCACCGGGTCGAAGGACATTCGCTTGAATGAACATTAGTCCATATGGACATTAGGCCGAATAGACATTAGGACGAATGGACAGTAGGCCGAATGGACCTTAGGTGAAATGAACAGTAGGCCGAATAGACAGTAGGCCGAATGGAGAGTAGGCCGAATGGACAGTAGGCCGGTTGGACAGTAAGGCCGAATGGATAGTAAGGCCGAATGGACAGTAAGGCCGAATGGACAGTAAGGCCGAATGGACAGTAAGGCCGAATGGACAGTAAGGCCGAATGGACAGTAAGGCCGAATGGACAGTAAGGCCGAATGGACAGTAAGGCCGAATGGACAGTAAGGCCGAATGGACAGTAAGGCCGAATGGACAGTAAGGCCGAATGGACAGTAAGGCCGAATGGACAGTAAGGCCGAATGGACAGTAAGGCCGAATGGACAGTAAGCCGAATCGTAACTAAGCCTATTAGCCTTGAAACAAAGAGAGAACCAAATAGAGTAGTCGAAACTGAACACAAGATTTAAAACAGTGGTTCGTTTTAAATGTAGGGTGAATTTACAAACTCTGACAAGACAATGTACTTGGGTGTCCGGCCATTAGATCGAAGGCCGTTTGGTCGAAGGTCACCGGGTCGAAGGACATTTGCTTGAATGGACAGTAAGGCCGAATGGACAGTAAGGCCGAATGGACAGTAAGGCCGAATGGACAGTAAGGCCGAATGGACAGTAAGGCCGAATGGACAGTAAGGCCGAATGGACAGTAAGGCCGAATGGACAGTAAGCCGAATCGTAACTAAGCCTATTAGCCTTGAAACAAAGAGAGAACCAAATAGAGTAGTCGAAACTGAACACAAGATTTAAAACAACGGTTCGTTGTAAATGTAGGGTGAATTTTTGCGATTTTTTGAATTTTAAAACTAGATGTTAAGCATACTTTCGTCATCGTTTTCGCTGCATAAGGGCCGTTCATAAACCACGTAACTCATGGGGGACAGGGGACTCTAGCAAAAGTCTACGTTTGTCAAAGATGGGGAAGAGTGGGGTCTATTTGCAAGTCTACGTAGACTTTAATATTTTGGTATTCTCGTATTACTAATTATAAATGGGATTAAAAAATAGTTGTGTTCAACATTTTAGTCGATGTAGCTAGATGTATTCATGCAGACAGTTCGAAGCTAGTGCACTATTGAGGGAACTACATTTTAGACGACTAGCTCATGATAAAAATGAGGAAGTGAGCAAATAATTGTGCAGCAAGCAAAGCAAATAATGACCGAAATTGCCCGAAAGCTCAGCAGAATAAGCTTCGATTTCTGTTCGCCCTCACTGTTAAACATTCGGATTCTTGGCCTTCGAACTAATGCCCATTCGGCCTAATGTACATTCTGCCGACTGTCTATTCAGCCTAACGTCCATTCGGCCTATTTTCCATTCGGCCTAATGTTCATGTCGAATTAAGTTCGGCCTAATGTCCCAGCATCAAGCATATGGTAGCTTGTTCCGAACGGTATTGGTTCTAAGGTGGAAAGGCGTGTTGCCGATGCGAACGGGACTTTTTATGGTTAGCGTAGTCAACTAAAATTCGCAAGCCTACAGACGCACAAAAAACTTGTTCAATCGAAATCGCTGAAACTCCCTGTTATTCTGCACGGCTAAAAAAGCCCGGTAGACTACTGTGCGCTAGACAAATAGCGCGAATGCCGGAAGAGTGACCAGCTAATGTTATGTTCAGCAGAGAACCTGGAAGAGATCGTCGATTTCGGGGCAGACCCTGCACTCGCTAGCTGTGTGTTATCGAGAAATGATACGTGTGCGTTAGGCGTGCAAGGAAACCCGCATAGTTCATTCGAAATTTCATTTTATCCTTCAGAATTGCTAAGAGTTCACAAATGTAATTCTTTTGAACTTGGATTTTTAACTTGGAGGTTTTGGAAACGATTTATTGTTCCATGATGACAATCCATCAATGAATATTATTTTAAGCGATAATCTCTTAAAATGATGTCACAATTTCGTAGTGAGCTCTGATTTACAAATTTTAGAATGACGCCCTTCAACAATAATAAATATATTTTATTTGGCAAGCAATTTGTAGTAGCCAACCAATTAACTTCATTTACCTAGCCTTAATTAAAAAGTTCAGCAGTTTTTCGAAATTAGATTATCGTTTTTATGAGAGAATTATTCTCCTCAGTCCAATTTAGCGAGTAGATGACACACAAAATTCAACAAAATGATAATCAAAATTTTATCACCTACAACGAAGCTAAAAGTCAAAATTATCAACCTGTCTGTCCAGATGAGTCACCATTGCACCGAACCGCTTACAGACAGCGGCTCCAAGCCGTCGATCAGCTTCCAGCGTTAACATCAGGAATCATTAATCACAAATCAGCGTCTTTTGGAGCGTTCGGAACGCCCCCAATAAAATGGGTTATGTTCAACAGAAAGAGAATAACGTCATCATTCTTCACGCACTCGAACGATCTTTCATGCGAAAAAAATCGACTATCACTAGTTCACGTCACGCTTCATCATAAATCAAGGGCTCATACAATGAAGCGTCCTGCATTAAAAACGTCAAATTTAATTATTTGAAGTACCTTACAGGTGGCATTATTTGCACCAAAACTGGACGGTGAGAAAATTGACACCGAACTGTTCCCAAAAAAAGCAAAACGTTGGCCACCTTAGCGTGAGCTAATTCATAATCTCGCAGCCAAAAATTGCCACCTTCCTTCCAACAAAATAGTGCACTGAGCGGCCAGTCCCGCTGGCCACAATTTTTTTTTCGGTCCGATTCCGCGTTCGACCGCGTCATGGATGCATATAATTTCGCTGGCAATGGTTTTATAATAAACACGTTTTACCCACCGGCGTTACGTGCGTCGAACATGGCCGCGGTAATTCGAGCATCGAAAGGGGGTAAAGCTTCTGCCGTGTGGACTGTACGATGGGATGGGAATCGGATTGCAACAGGTTCGCGTCTGATAGCTACTATAGCAAAAGTCATTGAATCGGATCGCCATACAGCAGACGTTCAATCGCGACCAACCGACCAACCGACCGGCTCACGGGTTGTAAATATGGATCGAGATCTGACGTGATCGCACTTCAGTAGCCGCGGTCGCGCTACATTTCACGCAAAAACTGCAACCGTGCACAAATCGCGAAATTGTCCATGTATAATCGCACCTACCTCGTCGCGAAGAGACTCTGACCTAGATGTCAGATCACGACGACTGCGCGCAAGAAGAAGAAGAGTCAAATCGCGCGCAAAAAAAAAACAAAATAAAACTACATGGAAATCCATAAAATATTGCTACTGGTTTTGCCTTCGCGCAGAAAATTGCACTTTTGAGCCGTCGTCGTCGTCGCCGAGGCAGCAATTTTGTGCCTTTGCTTTTCCGCTCATGCTCCGAGTTCGGTCAGAATGTCGTGTCGAGTTTAAAATATTTAAAATTCATCATCATATTTTCTTCGCCACGACCGACGACGACGCAAACCCCGGCCACTGAACCCGCGGCACCACACATACACGCACAAGCGCGAGCGTGCATCTGTGTAACATAACCTCAACGTTGGATCCTCTCCATTCTGGCACTGACAGATACACCGCAATTTTGACAGCTATCGCCCAGGACAAAAGGATGGATTGAATTTCTGTCTTGCTGGAGCACTTTTCTGCCGGCCGTTGCTCGTCGTGGTTAGAGCGGCAGAAAACCTTCCGGACACGAACTCCGTGGGTTTCGATTCATAATTATGGGGTTGAGCCAAGAAGCCCAGTCGAGTTGACAGTGCGGCTGGCTGGCAATGACGATCAATCGGCAGAAGAAAAAAAAACAACAACATGGTAATGATGGTTTGCGTACAGTCAGTCAGTGTAGCAATAACCGGGTGTATCGAATGGCCCGGTTTGACACGTGATGATGCGGATCCGATCACCGACGCGCTATAGCAAAACGTCAAACGTGCGTGCTGCGGAAAGGTTAAATATGACGGGCGACTGACTGTACCAGCAGCGGTGCAGGCCGTGCAGGCGATTCCGCGGTTCCTACCGCAGATGGTGATGAGAATCGTGACGTCAACATTGGACAACCGATCCATCAGTTTATGTGATGGATTGCACCCGTTAACCTGCCGGGTCGAAGTTTGGCTACAATGTAATGTTTTTGTTGACACTCACCTGAAGGGGAAAGCGGTGACATCGATGGAGATGGAGTGGACGTTGTGACTATCTGAAATAGAAAAAAACAGACTGACATTAGCATAGGATGCTAAGATGAACGCATGTTGATGCTAGAATTTATTTAGGTTGACAGATTTCTAATTGGTGTTAATGATGGAGCAGAAATCGCCTGAGTGTTTGCTTTTTCCGAAACATCTGCATTGATATGCAGGTAGGTAGTTTCTTTTGAGACATCATTTTTAATATATTGTCAAACACTCAATTTGAAAATTGAACAGAAAACGGTGACAGTGGCGTCCGTTGTGAAAAATTGAAATATAATTTGAAAGAAATAAGTGCTTTTGTTTTAGATATGACCGTTGGTAAGTTGCTGGTTTTGATTTGTTATGAAGTATAAGGAAATGAAAACGAGCATTTTCCAGCAGACCTCCAGCCGTCAGGGCACGTTCAACGCACGGACCCCACCGCAAATTTGAATGTCAATGTCAAGCAAAATTCGATCTGCCGCGAGTTGAGATGAAACTGTACTGAGTCCGTGGCCACCATTCTGCTACCACCAGCTGCGCAGAACTTAATTTGTTTACTCTCGTCGTTGGCTCTCATTGTCTTTTTTTTTCTTTCTCTGGCTGATGGTAGGAGGTATGCCCCTGCACACGAGTTGCCCCCAGCTGCTGCTGCAACGGTTTGATTTATGACTTTTGAGTCATCTTCTCCGACCGCCCACTCTCTCTTTCTTTCTTCGTCTCTCTTTTCCCCTCTCGGTCTCATTCGAAGGGACACAGATCCGAAATTTGTTTAAACGGCAACAAATGATGATTAAGTTATTTTCTGCCTTTCCGTTTTCGATCTCTCTGGCTTGTTTTCACAGAGAACAATGGCTATTGTGGAGCGGTCGAGTATCGGAAATTATCACAAATTAATTAAGACTAATTTACTGTCGCTGTTCGCAGGGGAACTAGGATCTGACGGGAATGCAAATCAATCACTTTTAGGGTGCTGCGAACTGCAAGGTGCAGTCGTCGAGATTTGCGCTAAAGTGAGCCGTGTCGTTTGTCTTTTCTAGCCGCCAAAGTCCGGCGCCTTCGACGACAGTTATTTTAACTGATGCCATTAATTTCCATTAAAACGGTGATGAGCGGTTGGGTCTCGTGAAAGTAGCTTTGTGAAGGATTGAAACAAAGATGACAAATTCAGACCGGGGTGTATTTTTGGTTAAATTGTTTGCAAAATCGCGCAAATATTTCCGAATCTATTTATAAACAGCCTACTGGGATTGGCTTTCGTATGTGGACCTTTCGCAGGGCTAACTCAGCTATTTGACATTTCGTTTACTGGGGGCTACTGAGGCAGCCGGGGCGTAACGCTTGTGAGTAATGCTTGCATTTTTGAACACGTGCCAACACTGGCGGTTGATGGGTGAGATGGCGCTAACGATATATTTGGTCTCGTGGTGATGAATGGAAGATTGGAAAAAGAAAAACCAAAACTAATTAGGTTTTTCAGCAGATCGTCATCGCCATTCATCGACACTTGCATGATGAAAAGTTCTTCTGGCACATCATTGGAAAGCCATTAATGGATGAAGCGCTACGGTTGGGCCATTTCGCTACCCGGCGGCTTTCACCTATCGTCTTGCTATCTGAAGCGGCCGAGTGTTTAATTTAAAATTTATTACAAGCAACTTTTCAATTGTTTTTTTTAAAGCTTTCGGCCTCCCCGAAACTACTTGAGACCGTCAGAAAACCTTTCGCTTAACTATCGAGAGGCTGGCCGTTTTGGAAAACATTCAAACACGGCTATGGTCGAGAACTCCTCCTCTTTCAATTTTTGGCGGCTGGCGGTGCTTCTCCTCGGAACAATCATGATGATGAAATTCCAACTTCGGTAAACGGGGTTGAAACAAAGAAATGCGAGAGGGCAGAACGTCGTCTTCTTCTCGGCCGCCGCCGTCGTCGTCGCTGCTTTCAATCTCGAAGCAATCAACTCCAAAGCACGAACTCCACAGATTTTCAGAGCTTTCAAAATATTTGCTTTTTGTTCCATCGGTGGCGACGACGGCCGCCCAAGTCCGGCGGACGAGATGATCGAAACTATCCCGCTCTCTCCCTCTCTTTCTCGTTCCCCCCTCACTTTCCGGGACAACGAAAGCGGAGAACAAATTAACTCCCGAGTCCCGAAAACTACCTCATAAATTCATAAGATTCGTGCAACACGATTTTTCACGTGATGTCGGGTTTTAGATTTCAGAAGTTCTCGTTTTTCAGCCAGAGTCTAGCTCTAACCACGGCCAGCCGCCGCCGTCGCGAAGCGCAGAGAAGGCGGAGAGAACGAACAAAATTAAATCGATTTTAAACTCTTCTCTCGTGATGGGCCGTTAGGTGTAGACCCAGTTCCATGCATTCGGAGCGGTGCGGGATGGGGTTATACACCGACAGGGGAGAAGGGGGGGGGGGAGGAACTTGGGGAGATTTGTTCCCGAAAATAAAAACTGCCACGACTGCCGATGCGGCTGCTTGTGGTGCGCTGGTGATGGTTCGAAAGCGTATGCAGATTGAGCAGGTTCCAACGACCTGACAGTGGAGCCAAGAACTGGTCAGACAAACAGTCTGATTTGAATAAATTAATTAGAGATTTTAGCTTTCGATAAGCGGCTTGGTGCTGGCGGTTGCTACTGCTGCTGCTGCTGCGTAGTTCCCGAGCTGTTGAACGGGCGTGGGTTGAAGAGTGAAGGGAAGAGTTCCGAGGCACGATTTTGATTATATTGGATTTTGTTTTCGGTAGGCAAAAGATTACGCCTTACACTACAAAGTAGGCTGGTTCGAATTTACAGGCCCCTAGCGTCGTTGCAGTGTTCTGTCAATTGACAGTCATTTTTTGGATTTCACAGAGAGAGAAAAATAAAATTGAAATAGTGTTGGAAAGAAAAGTAACAAGTTCGAGAAGATTCCTGCGGTATGCCACGGAAGCCGAAACAAGGGTGTGCCGCTGCACGCATACAGCTAATGGTCAGATTGTTATCAGAATACCCGGGAGGAGCTTCCACGAAAGCGATGATAATGACGATGATTACATCGCCCCATCGGATCTAATGATCATAATTCAAAACAAGCTGGGAGAGTCGCACCTTTGCTACGCGCAGTGCTGACGTCATAATTGTTTTCATTTTTGACGTTTATATTTACCCACGGAGAGAAGAGAACCCGCAGACAAACGATAGCGTGCAATTTATTACTCCCCCCCTGGCGGTAGTCATCTGATACTGGATGGTGGTGTGCCGAACCCTGTAAGGAAAGTCGATCAATTGAATTGAATTGAATTGAGAGATAAGCCGCTGCTATTGTAGCCGTCAAAATAGTGGTAGCAAAGAATGGAGAAGAAACCGTCCCGAAAGGAAATAGTCTAGTAGCAGCTCGTCCAGCCGTTAACCTTCCTGGCCTTCCGTTCGGACTGCTTCGGGCTGGGCTCTTTGCTCCTGCGACTACGCCAAGAGAGGCGAGAGCATGATTATGCATAATATCGACCAAAGGAACGGAAAGCAACTGCCAGCAATTGAAGCATACCACGTAATTTTCTGCTGTACCCCCGCGGGACATACTCCCGTGACAGAAGCGAGAATAATACAATCGGAATAGATATATTAAAATCAGTCCGAAAATTTGTACTCGATTGAAGTCGGTTACGTAAAGCGAAAGCCATCTTGGCGGCGGCGCGAGACGGGTCGCCGCCTCGACGTCAAAGACTTTCAATAACCTCAAAAAATAGCTCAGCACCCTCGCACAAAAGCTATAATCCGCCGGCGAGCGATTGTGGAACGAAACTGACCTCATTTTCGGTCGGCAAACCGCGCGAGCAGCACAGACAACCAGCAGCAACAATGAAATGGCACAAAAATGCCGAAAGGCTTTGGCTTTGCAGCCTTCGCCTGGCCGCCGCCGTGCCGCTCCAAAAAAGGGAAAATTCTCTTCTGCCTGTCATTATTTGCCGTCTTGCGCCTCGTCCCTCCGTCTGTCTGTCCCAGCGAGAAGGGGTGTTCCGATTAGATCGCGGAGCTCAGAGTCCACGGTACCGCAACGAAACGAATCGGAATAAACCTCCGAGCTGGCTGGCGGGGTCCGATAAAAACAGACGAAATAGTGTTTTTTTTTTCTTCTTTCGGATTCGGGTGCGCGTCTGTGTTCATGTTTTATCCTTGCGTTTTGGGCGTTTTATCAGGGCAGGATCAGAGCTTCGATGCCGTCAGCGAAGTAGGTTCAGTGTTTAGCGATAGCGATCGGCTAGTGTAACCCTCTACTCGGGTAGTCATGATCCAAGCCCAAAGTCGGCTAATTCGAGCGGACCAGCCAATCGATTCATTGGAAAGGATATGGCGTGTAGCTGGCGAGAGACCGGAATTGTCTTAATTTTTCCCTACTATGGTGATCGTTATCTGTAATCCCTTCGGGGCATACGGGCCAGCCGGTTGCTATTAAGTCAAATGACAGCCGCTCCCCGGTTTCTTAGAACTGTCACCAGCTGTTGCGTGGCTCGGCTCGGCTCGGCTCAGCTCCTTGGGCGGCTTCGAAACACAAGCACCAGAGCACAATCACTCTAATAACGTTTTAATGACCTCATTAAGATTGCCGACCGCTGCTGCACGAGCTCGTCGATCGATGGCGGTAGTAGTAGTAGTGCCAGTGGTGTGTCTTTTCGAAGAAAACCTCTGGCTGCATAAGAAAGCCATCATTCCGAGCGTTGCTTGCGGAACGCATCGTTTCTCGAGAATTTGACGGATGAACAGCAACGGTAGCAGTAAAACAAGTGAGCCGCTTGTTCGACAAGTGTGTCTGGGTGTGTATCTGTTGCAGATTTCCTAGAAATATGCTGCAATCGCAACCGACCGATCGGTCCGTCTTGGGCTTCCCTTGAGGGGTTCGGTCGGGTACTGCAAAAAATAAAAAAAGCCAAGCGAGTGCGATAGACGGATGTGGGATTCCGTACCGATTCTGGGAAGCAACTGTATCGTGTGATAATTTCAAGATGCGTCGATGCCGAGATGATCCGCCAAAGGACCGAGCGGGAAGTGACCAATTGACTTGTCGGGCGGCTCATCGTGTAAGAGGCAATGTGTGCGTTCGATTCAAAATGTACGCTTGTGAGTGACAAGATTCTCAGTAATCGATCTCTTCTGAGAACTACGGTCATTGGCAGTGATTATTGCGATTTGATGTGTTTTATTTCCCGTCAAAATTTGTTGACCCCATGAATTTATTTTTTCTCAAATTAAAAACGAAGGAAACGTCGAAAGCACTGCTACAAACAATCCTACATCACATCGGTTTTTTAGCATTGGAGATGTGCGTTTGTGGGTGAATTGACAAAATTTAACTATGGTTTTCCGTCCACAACTCAACAAAAACCGGTTTACGATTCAAACCAAACCTTTAATATGTCTTACTACTCTTAAGCAACAGGTTTCAGGACAGCTTTGCTAAAAAATTTGCTTATGAGATAGTTGTTCTCCTAGAGTTGCTTTTCTAGCACGGACATCAACATTGATAAGAGGAAAATAGTCGGTCATTTTAAAATC
This sequence comes from Topomyia yanbarensis, assembly GCF_030247195.1. Lineage (NCBI taxonomy): Eukaryota > Metazoa > Arthropoda > Insecta > Diptera > Culicidae > Topomyia > Topomyia yanbarensis. The sequence goes on along the minus strand of NC_080672.1, from coordinate 352,751,581 downwards.
CAAATCGTGCGTGTATATGAGTGCTAAGTGATTGTGTATTTCGTTTTTGAATTGTCAAAACTTCTTGCTTGTTTTTAGTGTTATTTTATGAGGTCAAGTGTGTTATAAATATGGAAATAAAACTTTAAAAGAAATCAAGGCTGAATGAAGATACAAATGAACGAAAATATAGGAATAGAATTAATAAAGAAAAGTAGCTTCAGTAAAGCAGCTTTTCTAGCATGGACATCAACATCAATAAGGGAATCTTTTTTTTTTCGAAATCCTACTTGTACATAAGTGCGCGAGTGAGTGATTATGTATTTGGTTGTGGAAAAATTATGTATAAACCATGATTTTAGATTTTTTTTGTAAGACACCAACAGTGGTAGTGAGGTGCTAGTTCAAAGTTTTTTACTGTTATTTCTGTGGTTCAGTGAATTATGTAATGGAAATAAAATTTAAAAAGAAAGCCAAGGCAAAAATCCCAATAGAATCAACGAGGAAACGGCGGCAAAAATCAAATCAGGAACATATAAATAGAACTTGTAAAAAAAGTTCACATGAATGTATAACAAATGACCTCCAACCACATCAGATCCAGCAGATGCAAACTCTTTATTCTCATCAAAGTGACCTGCTGTGTAACTTTTCAGATCCTTGCACATTCTAAACAGTCATGGAAAAAATCTTCCCCGACACTTAACAATCGACTACCCTCCACCCTCTCGGTGATTGGCAGTGAAATATAAGTGGTTAGTGATTCTGCATTTGGTTGTGGATCGGGTTCCACAAAATACACAAAACAAAAACATTTGAAAACTATATCTCGCGCTGTTATTTGTTATAATTTTCTGTTATTTTAACCAGATTTATTACACAGTTAACTGCGAAAATCGCATTCTGTTACAATCTAGTTATTGCGTTCTGATCGAGAATCGTTGAATTCGAATCAAAATTGAAGGCTTCCTTCCGGGGCTTCAACGTTGACAGTAAAGAGGTAGTTTAAAGTATCTTGCTTGCAGTTTTTAATATTATTTAGGGGGTCGATAGTAATATGGAATAAAGAAATAGAACTTTAAAAGAAATCGAACAGGAGTGCACAGAAATACGGAAACACAGCTTACAAAAGAAAAGGGCGCGAAAAAATCTATTTCAAACAAGTAAGACATCTTTTTCAGAATTTTACTTTTAAGTGAAGTTGTTTCAGTTCCGGGGCTTTTCTAGCAAAAAAAAGTATTTCAAAAAGTATTTCGATATCATGCTGTCATATCAGTGCGTGAGGTAGTGATTGTGTATTTGGTTACGGAAACGATTTGTCTAAAACATGCTTTTTCATGGTTAAATATTCTAGGTGGTGAAGTGAACTATTAAAGATGGAAATAAAATTTTAAAAGAAACCAATGCGATAAAAATATAGACAGCAATATAGAAATATAACTTACAAAAAAAGTTCCTTTATATCTTACATTTAAAATTACACAAAATTAAGTGTTCCACATTGATGACTTTGCTCGAAATTTTCGGGTCTCCGCGTTTTCGATTAGCTAAGAATTAGTTTCTGCAGTTTATCTATAAATATCATACATACTTCGGAATTGAATGAAAATTGGTTAAAATTTCTCCATTTGATGTGTTAATTCTGCTAAATTTATTGATAATTTCTGGAATCGCTGAAGGCAAGGGTAGAATAGTCTAAACTTTCTTACGAGTACTTTTGGCTAAACTTTTCTGTAATCAGATTTTCAGAAAGGTTGGATTTCACATACAGTTGTGGTTGACTCGAAGTAGTTTAAAATGATTAGCCATTCTAGAGGATCTGCGGAAAATTTGGGCAGCCATTTGCTCACACTATGACGGGCAGTAAGCGGTTGTATGCTGATTACACCAGATATGGACCACGGGGATGATTAAAAGATACTTAAAGTCTTACTAGGAAACCTTAACTTTCAATTAGAACCTAACAAATCCACAACCAAAATCACAATCACTAAACACTCATATATCAGCAAAATTTTGAATTTAAAAAATAAGGGATAATTGTTCGCTTTTTCATTCTGAAGTCTATTCAATGTTCAATATGTTTTACTGATTCAAAGAGTTCCTCGGTGCTGTTGGAGTTTGATTGACTGTCGCTCATTTCATATCAATTCTAGTCGACGATCTTGTAGATTCCTGAAAATCAATTAACGTTACTAGATATGTTTGAAGGCAACGAACGGAGCATCTATTCAGTAGGCTTTATATAAGGACTAAAATACTGAGGAGACAATTTTTAGGAGCTTTGACCTGGTTGGTGAATTGCTAATTCTGGTGACTATTATTAGATTTGAATTACTACTACAAAAAACCGTTATAACATTGGATTTGCACAAGCGATTAAAAGGACGATGCTTTCACAATCTCCAACTTTTAAACTTTTCTACATTTTTTGGCCGTAACATCCAGCCATACACAAAAAGTAGGTGACCACAGTTCTGCTATACTAACTCCGAACTCGTTCCTTACATCTCCCGCAATTTCTGCCTTTTCCTTAGCACTATCAAAGTTTTCACTTTGCGCAAGGCTCTAGGTTCATATATAAGTGAATTATCCTGAAAAGACCTAGCTGATGGTAAGATGGTTGTCAAACAAGTTCGTCTTCGAAGGCACCGACTTCCTGTTTGAAAATCATGCACATTGCACTAAGTCGGACCATATCTGATCTTCTTTCAGATCCACTAAATATTCTAAAGATTTCGATAATATCCTACCAAAAGCAAGTAAACAACATTACTGGCGACTAGCATTTTATAAAAGACCACCGCGTCTACATACCCGCCTACAACGTTGAGATTGACGGTGTGCTCAACGATTCGAGTTTATCTGGCGAAGACCTACTGAAGCACGGGGTTTACTGTTTCAAGGGCCCCTTGCTTCTATGAGCAAAGACTATGAATGGTAACAGCGCAGATAATCTTTAAGATGACTTTAAGAGCCTACATGATCTGTTACCATACCCGGCGTACAGCTACGGCCCGAAGAATCTGAAACGTTCCCTTAAAAGACGCTCTAAATACATTTTTTTCTGAAAGCTAAAGAGAGCTACATCATTAATCACGACAAAATATTATGCTCCCTAGGCTAAAGAAGAGTGCGACTCTGACATTTTCTTGTTCGTCCAACTGTTACTGCACTTAAAAACCATAGGCAGATGAGACTTTTTCTCTGGAGAACCCGCCAGACTTCAGGAAGCGCTGATACAAAGCCTAAACAAACAACCTCTGACCTCAGAAATCCGAGAGCTTCTAACGCTTCCAGGAACACCAAAAATATCTAGCCATTCTTTGTAAGACAGTTCACCATAGCTGGAGACTCCGACAGTAGGGATACTGCCGAGGAAGCTATTAATGGCGTGATCGATGTTCACAAGGTAAGATTTGATATTTGGAATTGACAATCAAACTCCAACCTAATTTTAAAACGTGTCGGGGAAGAGACTACTGAGGCAGTCTTAACTTTTTCTATCGGGAAAACGACAGGGGCTGAGCGCGTTCTGGAGATTATATGATTATCAAATGAGCACGTTTTCGTACCCTACAGGAACAAGAAGACGAGGCGCACAGCGAGAACGGTGGATCGACCAGATAGAGGACGACCTGCGGACCCTTCGAAGACTACGAGGCTGGCGAAAAGCAAAAGACAACAAGGCTCTAGCCTGAACGGTTAGGTTGAAAGTTTTCTCAGATAAGCTCAGAATGGTGATATCCTGCCTAAAGTAAACAAATGGCATTACTGGCGACAAGTATTTGATGAAGGACTATCGCTTTACATACCTGCCTACAAAGTTGAGATCGACGGTGTGGTCACCGGCTCGAGTTTGTTTTGCGCTGCCTCAAGGACCCCTTGCTCCAAAAACCGAAAATTTTGCCATCTGAAAACTTGCACTGGACCGGACAAAATTAGGTGCCCCTTCAAATTCGAATCGGGTGACTGGTGGTGGTGAGACTACATTGCCTAACTACGTCTTGTACGACAAGATGCATCAATATGTTCGGCTGCTTTCTCCGTGTGCCATGCACTGCACTAAATACAAGCAAATTGTAGCAATGATAGCTGGTGTGTCAAGCGCGCAGAGGATCATTAGAATGAGTCTATTAGTGTGCATCTGGAAAATTTGATGCGTTTCCTTTAAAGACGTCCTATGCACAGTTTTGAAGAAATAGTCTTGCCATTAAGTTAGTGTCGGATCCTGATGAGAGGAACTCAAAACGCCTCTCCTGTAACTAATTTAACAAATCATAATGCTTGCTGGGCTCAAGATGAGTAAGACTCTGACGACATCTGTTGCTGCTCCCAAAAACTACAGACAAATTCTTTGCAATGGCTAATATTGTTCCCTTAAGGGGCCACCAAATAAAACAACTCGTGGAAGTGCTGACACGAAGCCGAAGCGCATAGCATCTTAAAGGGTGTTCAAAAATTGATCAACTTCAATTTTATGCTTCTTTTTATCGTGAATCGTGCGTAGACGTGGACGACATGGCTGCGGCATTTTGTGATGTAATTGTCCAATGTCTTAGATCAAATGTTCGACCTTGCAAACTTCCGGTTTTTTACTATTTGGAACACATTTGTGCTTACCCCTCTTCATACAGTACTTAAAAGTGGGAATGCAATGCTGGTCAGCGAAGAGTTCGCGGTCGGAGTAGCCCTGAGATGAAACGCGACATCCGAAACGGATAAAATCCCCGTACACGAAATGACATCTCGCAGGACGAATTGAAAATTGATGCGGTATTTAATCAACCAGATCTGGAAGTGTTGGATTCAGCCATACGTTTCTACGACGGACAGGAGAATCAATTGGTTATTAGGAATTAAACCATTGAATGTTGACGATCTGGTTGCCGTGGTCGATGAATTCCCGTGGAATGGATGACTACGCGGACGTGTAATCAAAACATATATTACAACCTAAATGTTAGGGAATTATCCCATCGGTCGGGTCTACAACTTAGACCTTGATACTAGAACCGGTATCACTCCTTCTGGAAAGTACGATAGCACAGAATTCATAGAAGTTTAGCCTAATCTAATAGTAAATTGTAAAATAGTGAACTTCAGCCTGTTTCATTAAGCTAGAATGTGTGAGAAATTAGTTTAAAGGCACCATAATTTATTACCGCTAAACAAACTCATAAAAAACTTATTGTAAGTTTAAATTGTTCACCTCAAATTTACATTGCCGTACAAAATTGAATTCTAGTTTGAGTTACGCAAATATGGAGTACATATTACATATTTACATAATCATCAGGAAAACGGTAGAAAAATTACATAAAGGTACGTAAAAATCTAGTTAAAGCAAGCAAAACATATTTGCTAGAAATGTGCTTATAAGGAAAGTAGTTTTTGCAGAGGACCTTTCCTAGCACGGACATCAACATTATTAAGGGAAATCATTCTGGTATATAAGTACGTGAGCGAGTGATCGTTTATTTAGTTGTGAAACTGTTGAGTCTGAAATATGGTTTAAGGTTTCCTACCGGGACATCAACATTGACGGTAAAGTGTTAGGTCAAACTATTTTTGCGGTTTTCATTTTTAAATATTTTAGGTGGTTGAGTGAACTATAAATGATACAAATAGACTTTTAAAAGAAATCAAGGCATATATCCACAAAACAATGAATAAGGAAACGGCTGGTATGATACGAGCAGAAATATAGAAATAGAACTTGTAAAGAAAAGTATGTTAAACCTACAACAAATAATTTCCAACAGTTCAGAGTTTTGATGATGTCTTTATTATTGTTCTGATGGAGCAGTTTAACTTGAAAATAGCATGAAAACTGAGAAGGATGGCATCAAAATGCCAAGAAGAATTGCATCAGAAGCTAATCTAGGCATTCCCGGGAATGTCTACGAAGGTGCCGCAAAATTTCCTAGATGAACGTCACTTCCCTGGCATATAGAAGATACGGAAGTTAGTACTGCTGCTAAAGTTTTGAGTTTTTTGCTCAGAGTTGTGTTCTAGTCTAAGAAACAAACAGGTGACAGAAATGAGTCAGAATCACGTCAGTCCCGTAATGGTCTATGTTGGGTCTAAGGGATGAATAACGGTGTACTTGTGCCTGGGCAGACTAGAGAGGCGTTTAGGCTAATGACAGTGCGAGTCACGGTATCCTAGTAACAATTGAGGTTTTATGATAGTTTTATAGCCACTCATAAAACTTAGATTGCACTTGTAGCGTGCTATAAAACTTTAATTGTTAGCGTACAAAACCATCTTATCAGAGGTAGTATGCATTACCGTTGGAATGTTCCTACACGCTACAAGCAGATGGCAAGTGGCAGTAGGATTAGGCGGAAAATGGTAGATGAAAACGCACTTGTAACGATTCTCTCTAACTGACACATTTTTATCTGATCATGGTTGCTAAAACAGTACGTTCAGATACGCTTTCTCATTCTTCTGTCTTTGGTCCTTGACTGTCGTAGATTAGCGGAAGCGCGAAACAATTTGCCTTTGCTTAGCTTGGAGAAAATCATCGCTAAAATGTGTCGAGACGAGGACACATGAAATATCGTTAGCAATGCAGTTATCCTAATGCTGACGAAGCTCAGGTGAATTAGCATTACGAACAGCGAGATTTAGTAACACCAACTAACAGTAAAATAAGACAGAACAATATTAAGCCGATCAACAAAACTTTGTGAAAGTGGATGTAAATGTATGTGAGTTAGTCAGGTGAAAAAATAGACCACGTCCGATCTCTCTGTCGTAGTAAGATGAATTTGCCATCGGGAGCTATCCGAGTAGGCTGCGATAAAGTTAGGACCTCAATGATTCAACGTACGCAGTTGTGGTTAACCTCGGACGTTTAACTGCTAATTCTAGGAAAGCTGTGAGTTAAACGGTGTAATAAATAAAGTACGCCGTGATGAGCTACAAAGGGAAGTGAAGGGAGAGGACACAACAGTGGCAATCGATTTGAGGAGACAATCTACCGCCGAATAAATACAGTAACCAAGTTTAGATAGGACAACGTGGTAGCAAGGCAACACTTCTAAGTTGGAGTAGATACTCTGCGAGGGTGGCGTACAGGAATGTGAGTAACGTTTTCTCCTACAATTTTCTATCAAAAGACCCTCACTCTATACCTCTCTCACTACACATTCGGGCCAAAAGTCTGGTGGCCATGGCGCTCAAAACATCTTTGCTTAAAGCTTTGTAATGTGCTCGATAGTATTTGGACCGAATTTTTTCTAGCACGGACATCAAAATCAATAAGGGAAGAGATGTTTAGTTGTTAAAATCTAATTGATGCTGGTATGTGTGTAGTATTTCTATATGTGGGTGAAAAAAGTGTTTAAAAATAATTGGCGTGATATCCACAATGATAGTTTACAGTGATTTTAGTGTACAATATTTTAGGTGAACTGTGAAATATAGAAAGAAAATTTAATTTTTAAGAAGTTTAAAGTGGAAAGCTAAAAATAATCAACGCCGAAACGGTAGGTTAAACATGAACAGAAATGATTACATAGAACTTGCAAAGAAAACTACACTTAAACCACGATTACAACTACAAAAGAACATAGTCACTACTTTTGGTGATATTAAAGATGATCGAGTGAACTTTAAAATATAGAAATAAAATTTAAAAAGAAATCAATCCGGAAAGTCAACCATCAGCTGAGAAACGGTACTAAAGTATGAACAGGAACATAGAAATAGAACTTGCAAAGAAAAAAATGTTCGAATCATTAACAACGGATTCCAACAAACCCGATGATCAGCTTCAGCCGACCCAATATGAAAAATCATAATCCCTAACATTGGTGATCAACTGCTTAGCATCCTGGATCTTAGAACATACCAAACAGCCGTGTGAAAAATCTTTCCCGACCATAAATCATCGCTTTAAACAAGCTGTTCTCGCTACTGGCAGGATTTGCGAGTCGTATCATCCGCGCGGTAAAGACAATTTAGGACGTTTCTGAGCAAAAACTTACTCATGGCGACACAAAACGGATTTAATACTATTTATTGCACTCAAAATATGCGATATCACGAATAATATCACAAACATATTGACTGGACCGGTTTACGTTGTGTACTACTGATGAGCGATCGACAGTTGATGAGACTTGCCGATACTTGGTAGAGCCCGAAGCCGACGGTAAGTAGTCAATTGTTGCAAGCAATCCATACGAAATCCGATGATTTTTTTTCTAATTAATATCTAAAAGAATTCCATTTTTTGTTAAAAGCATTATTGCAACAGCGCCGTCCCGCACCGCTTTGATAGAGTTTGAATTTTGCAACAGCAGGTGGATATACCAAGATTTTACTGTATTTTCCGCCTAGTGAGATGTCTAGCAACCCAAATCGATTTGTGAGGCAAACCATTATATTGCTTGCAGTTGCTTACGAAAAGAAACGCACATGAATGGAAACATTCACGTTCGTTTCTTTTCGTAAGCAACTGCAAGCAATATATCATTGCCAAAAAAATTTTTATGAGTTAAGTACTTTCAAAATATATGGTTTCCTAGCACGGACATCAAAATCAACAAAAGAAAAAATATTCATTCATAAAAATCAAAATTGTTATCGTGTATAAATGACTACATTTGGTTGTAGAAACGTTATGCCCCAAAAAATGTGGTTTTCTCACGAGACATCAACATGCATGGTGAAGTGTTAGTTCAATGTGTTTCTCTTGATATTTTTAGTGATAGTGATAGTCTAGTGAACTTTAAATATGGAAATAAAATTTAAAAAGAAACCAATTCGGAGACAAATAATCAGTTACTGAAGTGACAGGTAACAGTATGAACATCGACATAGAAATGGAACAAAGAAATGACGTTTTTATCAACAACAACAAATGAACTTCAGCAACACCAAGGAGTACGCATCATCTCTAACCAACTCAACCCGGAAAAAAATCGTCTTTAAATCAATGTGACCAGCTGCGTAGCTTCCTAGATCCTGGAACTCACACCGGCCCCGAGTCGTGGGAAAAATCTACCCCGACACTCGAGTCGATCGGCATAAATTAGCCAGCCGGCGAAAAAATTGAGAATTCTTTTCTGTTCGATATCAAGAGCAAATTCCTCTACACTAAATCCAACTCGTAGAGACTTTCCTTCTCGCGCACAGAAACAGGGATGCAGGGATTACTCCCCAGCCTGTTTTGTGAGAACCAAGCTCTCATTTGAATAACAAACTGCCGATGCTTCGATCGACACGGGAACAGCAAAGCTCGAGTAAATCGCTCAACACACGGCAGCAGAATGGGAAATAATAAGAGCACTTTTGACAGATCGTGGTTAGGGTTCGCGAGTGTGTACACATTTTAAAATATGTTAAGCAGATTCCTGTCGACCGACGCTCCGGAATAGCGATGGATCGGATCGGATCGGACCGGTCCCGGGGAGGGGGCGACCTGTACGGTCGGTATGTGTGCTGAATTGTAAATACACTATTTGGTGCCTTCATTTGAATATATTTCTGGGTGTTTTCCACGTGAAAAAAAGTTCGGGGTTAGGGACCCCTGGCGGGACGGTGAGAGGTTCCCATCGAAAGCGACCTAAAAGGTGCATAAATAAAAATCAAATAGATAAAGATGAATGGTACCAGCAGAAGCGACGGCAGCAAACATACATGGTAGTGTCAGCCCGACATACGAGAGAGAGGGGAAAGGTGAAATGCATTCGCGTCGGAATACAAAAAGCTAAACTGAAAATCTACCGTAAACTAAATCTATTGTGATGTAAATCGGCGAAATTTAATTCATTCTTTAGCGCAATGCGATGCATCTACGGGCCGACCTTTTCCGGATGGCCCCGGTTTGGGAAAAAAATGTGCCGCCTAGACGAAGCAAAGGGGGCATAGGAATTTTGACACGTTGCAGCGCGAGTAGAAGTTGTAACTGTCACGGATCCGGGTCGTCGCGGTTGGACAATCCTGATAGGGTCGGAAGCAGGACACTGGACAGTCGGGCGGCACACTTCGAAGCCGATCAGAATTTATTTATTCCACCAACCGACTTTGGGCCTACTTTGTGCTATTTTTGCTCCACGACAACAAGAAAGGAGGAGCACCGTCGAAGACATAATTTATGCATCCGATAATCGTGTCCAACTCTTATGCGGCCGTAGCGGCACCATAGTCGTCGGTCGGTGTTGGCTTACGAGTTCTTTCATCCTCCTCCTCCTCCTCTTGCGGAAGGCTATTGCTAGCTGTCGCCTCCGCACGGCGGAACAGAAGGCTAGAATACCGTGGCCGAGGACCCAAAGCAACGACCATCACGGCAGGCGAAAGAGCGTGGCTGTCGCATTTATTATATTGTTTTGATCATTTACATGCTGCGGGGCTTTACCTCCGGTTCCCCGATCGCCGAATACCGACTTCTCATATTTTATAGTTCAGGCAGGGAAAGATTTTGCCTCGCTGATAAGATTGGACTGGACAAGTCGGCAAATGCTACCGTCCAATCTGACATCCGGTGACACATAAAAAGCTGTGTCGTACCACCGCCACCGACGGGTACAGTTTGACAGATGAGCTTGTTTACCAGTTTAGTATAAACACGTTGGACCGACCGACAGCAGTAACCATTTTGGCAATTTGAAGTGTTTTTCCTTTAAGAAAACGTTGAAACCCGCAGGACAAGAAGCAATAAATCCAATTATTCTCAAAAATGCGCTTCCATCTGACTGCATACATATGTTATTCCCAGCCGGGCCACAGCTATCATTATCCTGGTGTATTAATATTTTTTCGGCAATTGAAGAGGAGTCAACCCGTCAGATCGCATGAAGAGGAAAAACCGAACCGACCGGAGGGATTAGGGGCAAATAATAGCATTTTGTGAGCTTTCGACTGTTCCGCACCTCTTCCCGGGGTGGTTCGGTTAAAGAATGGCTCACGTGAGCCGCTCCCTATACCGTTCCCTAGCCCTGCATGCTTTCGAAATGCCTAAACAAAAGGTGTGTTATGCCTTCCCAGACCGGGGGTAGGAAAAAAAAAAAAGTAAAAGGGGAAAACTTGCTGCTGCTGCTGCTGCTTTACTACGACTTCGAAGGTTAAGAGTAGATAAATCTAAATAATAGGTTGTTTGCTCCGATACATCTAGAGCTGCTTGAGCGCCTGTTGCCCTTTAGGCTTTTACGGGTGAGTCAGGCCGCGAAAATTCCACCGCATAGAATGACTTGGCTGCTGCCAAGCTACTCCGGTCTGAACGAAATCCAATTCAATAAATAATAATCAGACCGAATAGTGTATGGGGGGGGCGGCGGTGGAGCTGGCGGCCGCGAAGGGAACTCACTCCCAACTACTCCGCCAGACGCGAGAGCAGAGTGAATCAACAGAAATAACATCTGCATATTATGCGTTTTTTTTTGCTGCCGCTGCTGTTGCAAGTTTCCTTCCGAAATCCCTCCAGGGCCTCTTTGGTGGAACCATTTCTCGCCCCGCCGCCGATGCCAGCAATTGGCGCAACTGCCAGCTAGAGCAATCGGCAAGAGACGAGCAAAAACTGCACACGCCAGACCACACAGCCGTGAATAGTGCTTTTAAAGCCATTATCTCTTCCTCGGCGGTGGCGGCGGTGGCAGCGGCCGTGTTTCAACGCGGGTTCACCTCCTCCGGCCAGAGTGGAGCACATTTTCTAATGATTATATTACGGGAAATTCGAAAAGTGTTGAAAAATTAGAGCTCGAATTACGCTCTCTCGCGATCGTACGCGTTGAGATAGAAACTTCTTCACCCGGCTGCCGGCTTTTTCGCGCTGGCCGGGAACGGTCGGAAAATAATGATTGCGTCCGATCTGGCCGTTGTAGCTAGTGGGTTTGGATTGAAACATATGCCTTCTTATATTCGTGTCAGTAAAAAGTTCAGTGACGTGGATCAAATCGTACGGTAGTTCCCTAACAAAGACATCAACATTACAGTACCCGTTTACGACTGATTTAAATTTACCTGTTACAAGTCAAGTGATAGTGATAAATTGAAATAAATTTGAAAGAATCAATAATTTTCAGCAGTTCTCTGACAAAGACATCAACATTACTGTAGCCGGATGCGTCTGATTTCTATTTAAGTGTTTCAAGTGTAGAGTGTAGTGATAAAATCAAAAGTAAATGCGGGAAGAGAACTGTTCTAAGTGCAAAGTGTAGTGACAGTACAAAATTGAAATAAATTTGAAAGAACCAATAATTTTCAGCAGTTTTCTAACAAAGACATCAACATTGCAGTGGCCGGATTCGACTGATTTCTATTCAACTGTTCTTATGTAGTGCAGTGTAGTGATGAATTGAAATAAATTTGAAAGAACCGACCAATTTCAGCAGCTCTAACAATTGTCGGATACGAATGATTTTCATGAACCCATTTCAAGTGCAAAGCGAGGTGACGGTAATAAATTGAAATAAATGGGGAAGAAATAATAATTTCCAGTACTTTCCTAACGAAGACATCAACATTATAGTGGTCAGACACGATTGATCCCCATTTATTTGTTCTAAGTGTAAAGTGTTGTAATAAATTGAAATAAAACTGGAATAATCGACAAATTACAGTTGTGTTCTAGCTAAGACGTCAAAGTTACAGTAGCCGGACATAAGAGTTTATCTGTTTAGTGTAAAATTTAGTGTTAAATTGAAAGAAATTTGAAAGAATCGACAAGTTACAGCCATTCACAAACAAAGACATCAACATCAGTAGCCGGATATGACTGATTTTTCTTCAACTGTTTTAAGTGTAAGGCGAAGTGATAAAATAAAAAAATGAAAACTGACCATTTTAAGTAGTTCAAAGTGTAGTTACAGTAACAAATTGAAATAATTTGAAAGAAGTAATAATTTCCAGTAGTTCTCTAACAAAGACATCAACGTTACAGTAAGCGGATACGACTAATGTTCATTTACCATTTTTAAGTACTAAGTGTAGTGATAGTGATAAATTGAAATAAATTTGAAAGAACCAGTAATTTCCACCAGTTCTCTAGCAAAGACATCAACATTATAATAGCCGGATACAACTGATTTCTTTTCAATTATTCTAAGTGTAAAGTGTGGTGGTGAAAAGAAAAAAAATGAAACAACCGCAATTTGCAGCAGCTCTAACAAAGGTCGATTACGAGTGATTTCCATTGACCTATTTTAAGTGCGAAGTGTAGTGACAGTAATAAATTGAAATAAATTTGAAAGAACCAATTTCCAGTAGTGCCCTAACAAATACATCTACATTCCAGTAGCCGAATAAATTTTCTTTTATTTTTTTTAGTGTGAAATTGAGTGATAGTGGTAAATTGAAATTAATTTGAAAGAATACAAGTTCCAGCCATTCATAAGCAAATAACTACACCAAAGTATCCGGATACGACTCATTCTGATTTAACTGTTCTAAGTGTAAAGTGTAGTGATAAAACGAAAAAAAAATGGAAGCTGACAATTTTTAGAAGTTCTCTCGCAAAGGCCGGAAACGAATGATTTCCATGCACCTATTTTAAGTGTAATGAGTAATGACAGTAACAAAATGAAATGAATTTTAAGCAAGCAATAATTTTCACCAGTTCTCTAGCAAAGACATCAGTTTTGCAGTAACCGGATTTAAGTTGTTTTCTGTTACCCTTTTTGGTGTGAAATTGAGTGAAATAAATTTGGAAGCGGTAGCCAGATACGACTGATTTTTATTGAACTAAGCGTAAAGTGTAGTTATCAAATGAAAAAAATAATGAAACACGAAATTTTCAGTGGTGCTCTAGCAAAGACCAGGTGCGAATGATTTCCACGGACCTATTTCAAGTGCAAAGTATAGTGACAGTAATAAATTGAAATAAGTTTGAAGGAACCAATAATTTCAAGTAGTTCTCTTACAAACACATCAATATTACAGTAGTCGGATACGACCGATTTCCATTGGTCTATTTCAAGTGCAAAGTGTAGTGATAGTGAGAAATAAATTTGGACGAACCGGTAATTTCTAGCAAAGAAATCAAAATTACAGTAACTGGATGTGACTGGTATCCATGGACCTGTTTTAAGTGCAAAGTGTGGTGACAGTAACAAATTGAAATTAATTTTCCAATATTAATTTAAAATTTTTCAGTTATTCTCTAACGAAGACGTCAACATAACAGTAGCCGAATAAGACTGATTACCATTTATTTTAAGTGCAAAGTGCAGTGATTGTGATATCTTGAACTGAATTTAAAAGAAAGGACAAATCAGAAGTTCCCTAACAAAGACATCAACATTACAGTAACTGGATATGACTGATTTCCAATGGTTTATTTTAAGTGCAGTGTAGTGATAGTGATGAATTGAAATAAATTTGAAAGAATCGACAAGTTCCGGCCATTCTCTAACAAAGACATCAACATTACAGTACTTGGATATCACTGATTTCTATTTACTGTTCTAAGTGTAAAATGTGGTGATAAAATGAAGTAAATTTGAAGAAACCAACCATTTTCAGCAGTACTCTGACGAAGCCCGGTTATTCATGATTTTTATGGACATATTTTAAGTGCAAAGTGCAGTGACAGTGAAAAATTGAAATAAATTTGAAAGAACCAAAAACTCAATATTTCCCAAGTGCAAAGTGCAGTGACAGTGAAAAATTGAAATAAATTTGAAAGAAACAAAAACTCAATATTTTCTCTGAAAAAGATAGCAACATTACAGTGGATGGATACGACTAATTTTCATTGATCTATCTCCAGTGTAAAAGCTAGTAAAAGTGATAAATTGAAATCTAGTAAAAGTGATAAATTGAAATAAATTTGAAAGAAACTACAATTTTCAATAGTGAAGTGTTTCTAAAGTAGAGAAATTTCATTACGGATGTTTAGTTGGCGATATAAAACTTTCCTAACACCTACTAGATTGCTTTTAGAATGAAGCAAGCAAAATCGCCGTACGATTAATAGGTTCAGTGAAAGAAAAAAGTTTCCAACCTCTAACATCGTAGACTCAGTATTAAAAAAAATTAGTGAACCGCTCGAAACTTATGTCAAACAGTTGGAATCCGTCGAACAAGGTCAATTGTTTCCAAACCACAACCGCATCCCACGTGCCACTCGCAAGACCACCAGTCTAGCACGGAACGGATCGAGACATTGCGTCGCTTTTCTTTTTTTTTTCAAATTCTAAAACTACAACCGCAGATGCGCCTAAACCGCAGCAACAATCAGGCAAAAAAACACCACGAGAAAGCGCACAAGCATACGACTACACACTCTCTCTCTCGCGCGCCTAGTAGTGTCGACCCGAGAGGGTAAATATCGGGCCTGGCTCGGGAAGGAAAAGAAGCAGCAAAAAAACTTCGAGCAAATAAACATCGAAGCCTTTATTTGTTTATTAATTTACGTCTCGAGAGATGGGCGAGAGACACAGACACGGCCAAGCCGGGCCGGGAGAAGCGTAAGTGACAGCATGACTCTTTGAGTTTTTGAGTGCTGGGGCTCGTTCTAAACCGCGCGTTGGTCGTTATGTACGCGATCGGTTGATGCAAGCGCGGGCCGGGAAAGGAAAATATTTACCTTTCAAATTTTGAACCGCTCGTCGCTCTCGGAACAGGTCTTACGGTGTGTGTGATCGCACGAAAGCGCACGCCTGTCTCTTTCCGTCCAACTTCTCTAGGGCGGCAGCAGGAGAGCGTTATTGCGTTAGAAATATTCTTGCTCAAGCGTGAAACTTGCTTGCTTTTGACAGTACATCCCGCCATAGTTAGTCGACTAAAGAGAAGCCTAAAGTGTGCGCTAAATCGGCAGTTTCGTTCGACGGCCCGTTTATCATACTATCGGTATTCAATTCACGCGGGACACTTTGGACAGTACTGCTGCTGCTGCTGGTGGTGCTGGTACTGTTCAGCCGTTTCAAATTAGCACTTCTGTGGATGGGGCTACTTGCTATGCACGGGCCGTCCCCGTGGGACGTGGCTGTCAAAAGCGACAAAAATTGATTCTCCGGAAAGAAGCAGCGCGACTCGCGCTTCCTTCAAAGCTGGCCGTGTCAGAAAAAGGAACGAAGCTGGCGCACGAATGTCGGGAATGACAAAATATGAATAATAAAAATATTTTCTTTCTATTAAACTGTCAACCCGACCGAGAGAGAGAGAGAGAGAGAGAGAGAGAGAATGGCTTGGATGGGGTAAAGAACAACAGAGTGTAGGGTTTGTTGGGGGAGAGAGGGATCCACGGGGAAAGAAGACATAAATCATTAATTTTCAATGCGTTTTATGGCGGGAGAAGGCGCGTTGACCCTTTTCGAAGATCCCCAAGCAGGCAGCGCGCCAACGCCGATGAAAGTGTGAAGGATTGTTGCTAATTTGCATAAAACAGGCCTCAGCTACAGTTGTCAGGTGGAAAAGAAGCAAAGAGCTGACTGTCGAAACCGGCTCCGATGGGAAGGTGAAAAATGCCTATCTAATTAATTTATTTAACTTTTTTTGCTAGTTCTCTTATTTCGCCAATCCTGAATAGGTAGTGAAAAATAAGCGACGGTTGCTTCTTCGTTTTTCATTTGTTTGATAGACACGTTGTTTGTTAGACAGCGGGACGTTCAGTTCAACTCTGCTTGAGTTTCAGGAACATCCGTGGTTGTCTGTCACTGTTACTCGGTGGAATTCGTCGGGGAATTCCACTTACCTATATACCTAAGATCACCTCATAAAACGATATGCTAGTTGATCAGATTTTGAAACACTGCCAAAAACCGTGTTTGTGTAATTATATTTTCTAACAGGGACATCAGCGTGAACATGCCCGCCCCGCAAAGAGACGATCGGACATAATTAGCAGTGTCGTTACAGCAGTGCCAAGTGATGCGAAAAATTGAAACAGATTTGAAAGAAATTTATGTCAAAGAAGCGTACAACACGTTCGAGTGAAAGCCGAACAAGGCTGAAAGCCAACTTTACATACAGAAACAACTGATGCCGTCGAAATGCTGTAAGGTAATCAAAACCAACGAGCAGCAAGGAATCGCATCACCAGCAAACCAACAAGTGCAATTTGCTCTACATTGCAAGCTACGGCACCGCCGAACATGACTATTCGCGTGGAAACAATGCATCATCCGACGGTTGCCATCGTAGCCGTAGTGATCTCCGCCGGACGAGGTAAGGGCAAAGGGCACCACGGAGCCAAAAGATCGGCGGAGAGGAACGAAAAGTCATTAAATTATTTTCCTATTTAATTTTATTATCTGCTGCAGCTGGGGGTAGAGAGAGAGAGGGACCAAGTTGAAGCATGGGATAAGCTGGCAGGGTGTAGATTTCATGTTCGAATCGGCGAGCGTTCACCAGCGCAAGTGGAAGAAGCAGCACGATTATAGCATCGCCATTGGTTGTTTGCTCGACTCCGGGATGATTAGGTTTGGATAGATTGGCTAGAAACCGGTCGTCGTTAAGGCCACCACTCATCAGAAAGACCCCGGCCCGTAGGCAAAGTATTCTGATTTTTATCAACAGCAATATTTTGTCTGTAACATAATAATTTACTAGTTAGCATCGTGGCGGACAGACAGATAGGCCGAACGTCGAACCAGATAACGCCTAACGTCGATCAATGTATGCTGGGCAATATCAATGAAATTGATTGCTGTACAAATAAATTGGTGCCTTCTTGTTCGACGGGAACATATGTTTCAAACACAAACCGGACAAGGGGAGGAGGGTTTCCAGTTGCGGTGATGGTGGTGGTTGTTGTTGATATTAAACTCAATCACTCGGTGCTGCGGTTCAGTTTGGAAGTGGCGAGGAGTTTCGCCACTCTAGACGCTGCCAGAGCGCAGTTGTCTATTATTATTTAATTTAATTTTAATTAAGCTTAATTCGGACAGTAGTGCATTACCGAACTAGTCTAGGCCTCTGTACTTCGGCTATCTTGTCCGTTTGTTTTGTGCAGTCGTTCGGCGACTGTTTGAGACGAGTGAAACGGAACGGGGGAGGGTTAATTCTCATCTCGAATCGAACATATGCCAGACAGTATCGATTCGCAGACAGTTCATGGCGTGGATTGCTTTAACAAACGATTTGTCATTACCGTCCATCGTGTGGAAGTGAGAACTACTTCAGCCTCTCTACGCTTTGGGAGATCGTTCCCAGTCCCTATCGGAGCTCGAGAAAAGGAAATCGAAACGACTCGTGAAGAGTTTTTGGATCTTGGCGGGGGCAGCTGCAGTAGAAATAATATCAAGAAGAGGCAACTTTTAAAAGCCTGCTTCTACCCTGGAGTTACCCCCGAGAAGAAGAGGAAGAAATTTAAGCCGTTTTCAACCGCAGCGGGGAGCGGCGGACGATGTTGGGCGCGCGAGAGAGCGAGCGAACGAGAAAACACACAAAAAATAAATACTCCAAGCAAGAGGGAGCCAAGTGGATTTTATTACATTTTTTTTCATCCACTTCTTAGCGTACTCTTTATTTTTGAGGCTGAATCTTTTTACCCGGCTTCTTTTCGGTCCAAGAACCCAAACTCTTTCGAGAGGTTCCACGTCGTACGGTGCGCGATGCGGTGAGGTTATGTTTCGACGAGGTGCTTTTTTCATCATCATTCTTTCAGCGTGCCTTCCGCTGAGGTTCACGAACCGATCGACCAACGCTTAGTCTCGGTTCTTCTCGTGTGGTTTTATGTTTAGAATGTCCCGCAATCCTTTCCCGTTCGATCTTCCCCTCCCGCGAGCGAACCGCGCCAACGCCGAGAACTTAAGATCACCTTCACGTTCGAAGCGGTTCGGGGCTTCAATTTGTCCTTGAATTTGAGTGACTGTACGAAGCGGGGTTCAACGAGTTATGGTCTTCTTATCGATAGTCCGTAGAGGCAGTGAACTTTGCCGAACACTTGTAAAAAAATAAAACTAAAATTTTCACTTTATAAAGTTAACTATTAATGGTTAATTATTAACACTGGCGTTAAGGTGTTTTTTTTCACGGCCAATCCGCCCCGAGTCGAATCAGCCAGCCACGTCAAATGAATCGTTATGTTATGCACATATGGGCGCTAATTCGCCTCCTCCGATTCAAGTATGTGCCAGGGAGGGGCGTAGCAACTCTCGGCGGTTGGAACTACAAAACTGCACATCGAGCGTGCATTAATATTATTGCAAATTAACATATAAATTGTGCTGATGTTGAATTTATAAGTTGTTTTTTATCGCGGGCGCGCTCAGCGCCCCCTCCATCAGCCAATCCTTCGCTTAATATTATCGTTAAATTATAATAAAAAAAACCCGCGACAACCATATAGAAGCAACCGAAGCGGCGGAAGGAGATGCGAGCGACCATCATCAAACCTCCTCTGCGCGCGATTCGCAGGGAGTTTGGGACGGGGCACTCCCAGCGATTTGAACGCCCAAACGATCGTCTCGTTTAGCCTCTTCGGCCGCACTATCGCGCTATCGCCGCCGCGAAGATCATCTCCAAGTAAGCGAGCGAGTTCGAGCGACTTCGAAACTTAATTAAAGAAGTTTGTTTTTCGTTGCGTCCCGTACGTTCCTCCTTCTCCTGCTCACCGGTGACAGAGTAGTCGGGAGACAATCTCACCCGGTGAACGGATCATAGTTTCCTGTTCGCGCTTACGCCCAGATAACACCGCTGATGGCTTTCCGTCAATAACCGAAATGCGGTGAGGCCGCTCGGGCAGTCACCGGGGGAAGCAAGGGTATGCGAATGAGATATGATGGATGATTAATAGCTCTCCGGTTGGTTAATTGGCACGCATAGAGAGTACTATCGCTAACTGCATAGGCACAGGGCGGCTTGCGGTCTAAAGTCATTAGGTCCGACTCGCCAGCTAGGGGATAATAGCCGCTAAGGGTTTTCATTATGGTCGACCTAGGGCACATGATCAAAAGTGTGGTACTATGATTGATCACTTTATGATCGTTGAATCGGGGTTAGGTTCAAAACTTGGATATTACGGAGCATTTGGAGAAGCGTTGTCGTTGGTGATTTTTATCTTTATTTGATCTGAGACCTGTTACACTAACGCAGGGAAACCAAGTAGAATAGTGGGAATAATAAAAATCCCACCGTTTGCCACATCACTGTTTTGTTCTTAATTTACAGCTCTTCTGCAGTATAATTAAAATGCGTTTTCGCCGACATCGATAGGCAACGATTCGGAGATCTCCCTATGAGTGTTGGTGAGTTTGTGGTAATTTGACATATTTTGATATTTCGATTCCCGATACCGACAATGGTACGAAATCACTTCTTATACTTAGCTCGTCTATCTGGGCTGTTATTCCACACTCCGGCTTTGATTGATTAGATTGATTATTAGGTTCTAGAGCATCAGCATTTTTCAAATACAATTCTCAAGTGTTAATTTGTTTATATGAGTTGAATGAATGATGAATAATAAAAAATTTAGATCTCTAAAATGTTTTACTTCAATATTTCAAATCGTGTTTATTTCGAACTTTATTGGGTCCTTTTTCCAGAATTAAGGCAATGAGTCAATTTTGTTAGTATTAGGAAGGGTGCTTCACTATTTCGTAAATTACAAGGTCTACAATCGATGGAATGCGTATTAATTAGTATCAATATCTTTACTTCTTTTTCAGGGAAAGAATAACGAATATGTGCTGAAAAGGGTGCAATACTCGTGTTTGGGCGCAGCGAATCCAATGCTCAAATTTTCATACTACTATTTGAGGCAATGTGTTGAACGAATATGGCAGACGCAGCTCAAATCATCGGTTTTGAATGTGTAGGACGATAATTGAATTAAGATGAAAATAGACTCAGTACCCTACCTGGAAATCAAAATTTGCTCCTCTATGAATGATTGAAATTTAAACTATTTTTGTATTTAGAATATCAAAAGTTTAGTGTAAATTATATGATTTTATGATTATTTTTTTCTTCCAGGACATCAATTGTTAAGTATTCATCATTACAGTAAGTGCATTATAAATCGGTTCGTAGCTGTGTTAAGTGATTGTGAAAAAAATGTTCTGCATCAAGTGAGATTTCAAAAAAATTGAAATAGATTTGGAAAGAAATATTTCTTAAACTGCATCGAAGTGGTTGCGTGAATAAGAGATGGGAAGTGCAATCAGTACTGAAAATTGATGTGTTACAGATATAGTGTGCAAGTCCGATCAAGGCGAAAATAGACTTATTACCCTACCTGGAAATCCAAAGTTGGTCTTTTCTAATTAATTAAAATTGTGAGTATTTTTGTTTTTAGAATATCAATAGTTCAGTGTAAATTATATGATTTTATGATTATTTTTTTTTCTTTCAAGACATCAATTGTTAAATAGTCATCACTACTTTAAGAGCATTAAAAATCGGTTCGCATCTGTGTTAAATGATTGTGAAAAAATGTAGTGAGGCTTCAAAATTTTTTTAAATAGATTTGAAAAGAAATATTTTTTTAAACTGAGCAGAAGCTATTTCGTGGAAAACAATGATGTGAAGTGAAATTGAAGAGGTACGGCTACAGTGTGCTAGTCTGAGCCAGGCGAAAATAGACTCAGTAACCTACCTGGAAATCCACATTTGCTTATTTGTGAATAATTAAAATTTTGAGTATTTCTGTATTCAGTATATCAAAAGATCAGTGTAAATTAAATAATTTTATGTTAATTTTTTTCTTCCAGGACATCAATTGTATAGTATTCTTCATTGCAGTAAGTGCATCACAAATCGGTGTTGTAGTGCATCAAGTGAGATTTCAAAAAAATTGAAATAGAATTGGAAAGAAATATTTTTTTAAACTGAACAGAAGTGAATTCGTGGAAAGCGAAGTGAAGCGCAATTAATTCTCAAATATAGTGTGCAAGTCCGAGCAAATAGACTCATTACTCTTCCTGTAAATCCTAATTTTATCTTTTCTGAAATTTTGAGTAGCTTTATATTTAGAACATCAAAAGTTCAGTGTAATTTAAATGACTATGATTATTTTTTTCTTCCAGGCCATCAATTCATAAGTATTCATTTTTCCAGTAAGTGTATTACAAATAGGTTCGTTACTGTTAAGTGATTGTGAAACAAATGTTGTAGTACATCAAGTGAGATTTCAAAAAAATTGAAATAGATATGGAAAGAAATATTTATTTTTAACAGAACAGAAGTGATTTCGTGAAATAAGTGATGTGAAGTGCAATCAGTTCTCAAAATTGAAGTACAGCTACAGTGTGCAAGTCCGAGCTAGGCGAAGGTATACTCATTACCCTACCTCAAAATCGAAATTTTATCTTCCCTGAATAGTTGAAATTTGGAGTATCTTTTTATTAAGAATATCAAAAGTTAAGAGCAAATTATATGATTTCATAACTATTTTTTTCTTTCAGTACATCAATTCTTAAGTATTCCTTATTCCAGTAAGTATATTACAAATCGGTTCGCATCTGTATTAAGTGATTGCGAAAAAATGTATTGCATTAAGTGAGATTTAAAAAAAAAATCCGAAAGAGATATGGAAAGAAATATTTTTTTTAATTGAGCAGAAGTAATTTCGTGGAAAAGGTGTTAAGCAGCGCACTTAGTTCTCAAAATTGAAGAGGTACAGCTACATTGTGCAAGTCAAAGCAAAACGTTCGTCAGTAGCATTCTTTCTGATTGCTACTCGAACATATGGCGATTGGCTTATGGTCACCGTAGAATTTTTAAATAATCAAAATTGTTTATTGCTTTTTAGTGCCTTGAAAATGATATACCAAAAATCATTAGTTGTTAAATGTTCAAATTTTCAATTCTACCGCATCACCACTTATGTAAACCCAGAGCGCACTGAAAATTTTAATCCTCCGGCACTCGCGCCTTTTTTTTACAGAAACTTTGATCAGCAAAATAATTGGATCGAAAGAAATGACGTTCGAAAAGTTGTATGGATTGCATACCTTTAGGCAAGTTCATGCATATTACTGTTACGTCCCAAAAGAAAACCAAATTGCCTGCAAGTATTCTAAGGACTTTTACGTAACTTTTCCAGCAAAATAGTTCAAACTGTTTGTGGTTTACTTTATCAAAATGACAACGGTTTCTAGTGGTTTGATTTCATGGATACATAAGTGATTGTTGATCTAATCGAAAAAATGCAAGGAAGTAATGTAAATTTCAGTTTAAATTTGTGTTTCGTAAAAAACACCACTAAATGACATATTGACATGGTGTTAATAGATGTTAACCATGTTTGGAAGCGATTTGCGTTTTTTTTTCGATAATTTTGTTAGAGGGAATCATCTCATCGTACAGTTTTTAAAACAAGTCTCATATGATTCAAGTTATCCTGTGAAACGACCACACGAATAACATGAGCAATACACTAATATGGAATTTAATCGAGTTTTCAGCTATTTCCTAGCAGGTGGTGCTAACAAGCAGCCGGAACCTACTTAGATTCGAGCCGTAATCTGTCGGTTGTTCGTTTTCGAAATCATTGTAGATCTAGATTTGTTTAAGATCAATCTGGAAGCCGGAAAATGCATTGATTGGGTAGTTACGCTTTTATGATGGAAAAAATGCGGCGAAATTAGTTGAGCTTCACGCCAACAGATGACTCCAATGTGCAACGGGAATTAACTTATATTTTAATACGAAAACCAATTGCCATTTTAATTATTTTTATTCATTTGCCTTCGGCCTCTGTCCGCATTGACGTAAGAGAGGAGATTACAACATCTGGATCCTAAATATCGACTAACACATAGACCAACGGCTTTACTTTCCGTCCGAAGGAAGACGTAACTAGAGAGATTTTTCACCTGAGAAAATCTTAACATCGGCTGAGATTGAACCCAGACCCACACTGGTGACATATTTTAGGCCACTCAAAATTATTTCGTATTCTTTATCCGAATGAAATCGCCAGCTTTCAGTTGTAGTTGGTCATCGATGTCTGGAGCAATGCGTTAATGACTAAATATAAATATAGCAGGTCGTTTCACCCAAGCTAAGCTAAGCTATGTCAAGCCAATCGTTCTCTCCTAAGCTAAGCAAAGCTATGCTAAGCTAATCGTTATCACTGAAAACGTATTTTAGCAAAACACCAATTAGAGATAATCGAGAGGAGTTCCACAATCAAATAAGGTTTAACAAGGAATCTCATTTTCCCACAGCTATTGGGAGCAGAGAGTATAACGACTTGCATAATAAAGAACTACGCCACTTCTTTTTAGTATATTTGAAAAACAGTACTAGGCGCGTTTTTAAGGGAACGTTTTAGATTCCTCGAATGCTGTTTGTACGTGAGGCCTTGTAATGTGGACTCACCTACCAAAGGTTAGCCGACACTAGTTTAAAACGACACACCATTTTGCCCCGACCATCAGTGCGATTGTTATTCAAAATCATTGATCACTAGAGCAAGGGGTTCTTAAAACAACCAACCCTATGCTTCAGTAGTTCCAAGCACGACAAACTCGAATCGGTGACAACACCGTCGATCTCGACCTTGTGAGCGGACATGTAGTCGCGATAGTTCTTCATAAACGGCTTGTCACCAGTAACGTAATTTGCTTGCTGTAGCCAGAATATCACAATTATGATCTTATCTGGGCATATTCACAAGTTATCTGTCACGGATGAAACTTCTTCGTCAGTTCTTTCGAAATCTTTAAAATATTTAGCGGATTATCCTCGATCCGAAAAGAGATCAGATTTGGTCCAACCGAGTTCAATGTGTATAATTTTAAATAGGAAGTCGAAGTCTTTGATGAAGAATCCTGTTCGATATCTGTCTTACCATTAGCTGGGGTTTTTATAAGAACTATGGGATGCATAATATAATGAAGGACAAGTCAGAGGATAATATAGAAAAAAAATGTGGTCAGCTATCTTCACTTGATGTATGATTGGATGGAATCGATTTTCCTCTGAGGATATGCAAAAACCTTCGTCAGAAATAGATCATACACAGAAAAAACATTGGTAAAAGTAAGTGTTCCGCTCTTAGCAAAGGCAACCATCGCCTACTATTATATTGAAATTAAATCTTTTAAATTAATCAAGCATTGTAATCAAAATAGAAGTTTTTGATACACAATAATTCACCAACCTGATAACAACCCCTGAAAAGTTGTCTCCTGAATATACTGGCCTTGAAATACACATTGAAAAAGCCCGTATGCAAAATTTGAACTAAATCGAAAAAATTGTCTTATAATGGCATGAAAAGTCGAAATGTATTGTAATTTCGACAAAAAGCCTTTCTGAGACATTGAAAATTTTTAGTTTGGAAATGCAATTTTTAATTTTTTTATGTCCTAAAAATGCATGAAACGTCGAGAACTAGAGTCAATAATTTTTATTGTTCTTAAGAAAATATCAATTTCGAAATTAAAAGTACCAGAGAGGCAACATTAAAAGAAATTACGAGAGGATACAAGATCCAACTTTTCATACATTTCTGTGTTGTGTGTTTAAGTGTGTTAACCGAGTGGCGATAAAATGCCGAGTTGGTACTGGAATTAGAATGCTTACTGCAAAACAAAGGGATCCTATCAGAGTGAAATCAGAGCGAATCTACGTCGATTGCTTGTTTTTTCTCTGTCTTCATTGGATATGCTGCAAGCAGGTTTCTCGCATCCTAATGTCAGTACCAGCTCTAGATCAGCCGTTCGCCGCCACTGTGTTGGCATTAGAAAGGAAATTAAAAGATGTCTTCCCAAAGCCGAGTCTCAACACAACTCTAAAATTTTCCATGTCCCATAAAAGCGATTTTCTAACAACTTTTTCGATGTGACACTAGATTTTTACTCTTTATGAGATTTTAAGACATGTAGTATTAACCCTTTCATGCCCAACTTTTTTATCGTGCATGTAGGGTTTCAAAACTATTTTTCCTTGAAAACGGAGGCGTCAAAAAACACGAAAAGTCTTTTTTCATAAAGATAGGTGCTTCCCTCGCAGTGCAAAAAGCTGCTCAATTTTTACCTTCCAATGCTCAATACAATTCTCCTAGAATATTTACAATAGTCCAATTGCGTGGAAAATGTAACCAAAGACAGTCTAAATTGATAAGTTTTATCGATTTTCAAAAATATTGCAACATAACGAAGATATATGACAAATTCATTTTTCGTCGTCAACGTAAATGTTCCTGGCAGTACTGCTCCATCGGAATCCAATCAGACTAATTGCAACAACTTCAGTTCTAGAGCAGGTCCTTGAAACTATTATTACTCCAATGAAATGTCACACTATCTATTTTTGTGAATTATCAGTGGCTCTATTCTCACAGTCAGGTCACCTAGTGATCAGAAGAAAATTTCATTCTAGTCGCTAAGTGACGTGACTGTGAGTGTAGTTCAAGCTTTGCGGCTGGAATGAATGACGTGACCGTGAGAATAGTTCAAGATATGCGGCTAGAATTTACATGAAAATAGTGACAGTTAAACACACACAAACTTCAGTAGAATCTTTTGGGAATAGCCCTCTTCGGATCTTTTACAAATTTACAACCGACCATTTAAAGAAATTTTTCGCATGGTTGTATTTTGAAGGGGCTTTAATTCCCTAATGGATCGTCAGCTCAATAAACCGATCTACTCCTACAATCCCCGTCCGTCGCCCCCAAATACCTAGCGTCAACTGTTTTCACTAAGTCTCTCAAAAAATGCTCCATCCATCACCCTCGAACTTTTTACTTTAAATGATATTACAGACAAATCCGCAGTGAACCTAAATTTAAAATTTCACGTAACCTGCATGTAACGTAAATATGTCAGTCCCACTAATTCACGATTGAACATTGTAATAGGTTAATGAAAGGATTACTCATCCAATTTGTATCAGTCGTGATACCAATTTTTGTTGTACTCGTATATCTTTATTCTTTAACACGCTAGATTTTTAGCGCAGCGTGCACTCAGTACACTAGCGCGAGGGACTAAAGGTTAAAGCCAAATTAACACCTTTCCGATCCGATTCAGTGACAGATTAGTACCGTGTACGAACACCAATATTCTTTCGTACACATCAAACTCAAGCATTCACATTTGTCCGGCACTGTGCCGTGCCGAAGCGTGTATGCTCGCGTATGAAATCTTTAAAAGATCATTGGTGCCCGTGCACGGTACTGAACTGGAACTGAAACTGATCGGATAGGTGTAAATAGCGCTGAAAGCTGATGTCTTTCAGGTACATTAGAATTTCCATTACTTTCCGGTTAGTTTTGTCTTGCAGATACTTAACTTCATATTCCATATTCGTATTCACTGGCAACGCTACTATTCTAGACAAATGTCGAAGGGGAGCAAACCAGACTACCCCAAGGGTGCTAGAAGATCAAGTTACGGCCCTGGAGATCAGCAGTATGCATGTTATAAAATTCTCTGGTATGAATTTTTATCGTCAGTTTCATTACATTTCATTACATTCTAAGAGTCATATTATTGATATCGTTATGAATGAAATAGGATTGACGATGTGCAATCAAATAGGAATTTCAACAATCAGTCAATATATTGAACGTGTAAAGCCCACCATTTAGATTGCCCCATCAGATCTACCTTAGTTTGAATATCGCATTTCCTGGTTAAATCAGGACAAACGAACATGTTAGTATATACGCAATGCAAACCGCGTGTCAGTTTGAAAGCTATTCTAATTTAGGTTTTTTAGGATTAAAAATCAGAATTTCAGGTGTAAAAATTATGTGCTTGTAAGGACACTTGCTAAGAGAGAATTTTTAAAAATTAATGAATTAGATGAAATTGAAAATAGCGGATTTACGCTATTTTTGAGCAACTTACTGTAATTTTACCAAATATTTGCTGAGTTTTTCATTGCTTTGTATTAAATTCAATGAGCTAGGAAACTGTTTTCCAGAAAAACGAATCTTCACTTAGTTACACACGTTGTTCTATTGTTATACGACGATATTTTAGCAGAATAGTTTTCAAAACACCGCTAAAACTTTTTTAACTAAATTTTCTAACAGGGACATCAGCGTGAACATGACCGCAATGAGACGGTGAACGACGAAATAATTAACAGTATCGTTGCAGCAGTTCCAAGTGATGTGAAAAATTGAAATAGATTTGAAAGAAATTTATATGAAAGATGCGTCGAACACGTTCGAGAGAGAGCTGAACAAGGTAGAAATCCATCTTCATATACGTCTCATGCTGCCGAAATACTAATCACTAGGTAATCAAAACCAACGAGCAGCAAGGAATCGCATCTCCAGTAAGTAGTTAGCTACGTGTCAGTTTGAAAGCAATATTTATAGTTTTATTTAGGTTTAAAAAATCAAAAAAATAATTGAAATTTAAAGATAACGTGCTCGTAAAGACATCCACTAGTAGAGAAATGTTTTACCCCTTATGTCCTAGCGTATGAAATTTCATGCGCAAAAACAACACATTTCAGAATCATACTTGCTATACGATAAAGGCGTTTTCAACCTTCTGGTCTTCTGAGAACGTTAATTAATACCCTATAGTTTATAATGTGTGTGCTCAATAATCTTTTTTAATAAAATTCCATTGTGTTTTCGAGTGTCAAAGTTGGACAAAATTCAAACCAAAATATGAACAATACATATTATTAATTTTATCTTATACATCACTAATTCTTGTTTCGGATTATGAATGAATGACCATGAGAGGTGCGAAAGATGTGGCTTATTGCGAAAAAATGGAAGAAATTGGTGAAACAATTGCGAAAATTCTGCTGGTAGTTCAAGGTATGAAATATCATACGCTAGGCTGAATCGATATCTTTTTTCCCAAAGCAAAATTATTTCATCTTTAGGACCAGGAGGGGATTCAGAACTTTCTCGCTGATTTTAACGTTGAATCAGTGCATTCAAGGCTAACAAATGCTTAATATGTAGCAAATCATACCTGGTTCCAGCCAGAATATTTTTTATGTAAATTCTCGTAAGAAAATGTTCTTTTTCTTAAAATAATTACAAAGTTTAAGGGAAAGATGATTTGATGCAACGAAACAACCATGAGACGAAACGGCACGAGAGAGGAGAAAAGTGTTAAAATCATTCAAAAAAGCTGCTAAATGAATGATCTCGCAAGGTTGAAGATATTATTCGATTTTATACTGAATATAAAGATTTTACCCGAATTTCCTATGTAATGATTTTTTGATACCCTATCAGCCCAGCGTATGAAAATTCATACGTTAGTTTTTTCGCAACATAACGTTCCAAAGTGGATATTTGTTTTTCACATACTTAATTCGCCATAATATGAGGGCTCACGAAGTATTTTATAAATTACCAAATGTTTTAACACAGCTGGGTTATAATGGGTTAAAACAAAGAATTGTATGGGATTGAAAATTGTGGATTTTTTTTTTCTATTTTTGAGCGACTGTCAATAAATTGACGACATGCTAGCAGAACAGATTTCGAAATGCTGCCAAAAAGATTTTTTAATTATATTTTCTAACAAAGACATCACAGTGAACGTGGCCGCAAAGTGACGATCGAAAATAATTAACAGTGTCGTTGCAGCAGTGTCAAGTGATGTGAAAAATTGAAATAGGTTTGAAAGAAATTTATATCAAAGAAGAATACAACACGTTCGAGAGAAAGCCGAACAAGGCTTCTGTTGCAGTCGACATGCTGTAAGGTAAAGCCAATGACCAATAAGGAATCGCATCACCAGCAAGTAGTGAACCATGTGTCAGTTTGAATGCAGTTTTTTTTGGTTTAAAGGTCAGAAGAAATTTATATTTTAGGTTTAAAAATAACGTGCTCGTAAGGAGATCCGCTATGAGAGAATTTTTCAAAATTAAAAATGTGTAAGCAATTCAGAATCCGGATTGCGGATATTTTTTGAGGCGCTGTCAGAAATTTCACTGAGCAACTGAGTTTTGCATCGCTTTCTATTGAAATTCACGTTTGTTTTTTTTTGCGATAGACAAACATTACCCAACTGCTTGTTCAGTGAATATCGAACGACATGCTGAAGAGCATCAAAAATACACAACATTACAAGACTAGTACAGCAAACCAGCAAAAGCCACTTTTCTGAATAAAAAATGGACGATAAGTTAGTACTGTGTAAATTCTTTGTCTTGCAAACGTTTTTTCGGTGAAATTATTTTCATTCCAAACAATACTGCGATAGTGAAATTTTATTAATAATAGTGCGTCCGTAATACCAAGTTATAATGTTTCGGTGTTATAGGCGGTACTTCTTCTTGGTTAAGATTGAAAGACACCTCAGAAATTTATTCAGGTTATTTGGTATAGATTCTGCAAAGATTCACGAAATGCAAAACCACAAGAACGTCACAGATTTCGAATTTCGTCATCACATACATAAATTTGGCTGAAAAGCGGTAACAACTCAGTGAGAATTGTTTCCGAGCTGAGAATTCAACTTTTTTATGAAATTCAACCTAGTTTGTTCTAAAATTTCTGGTAGTGCTTTAGGCTAATAGAAACCTGGAAGAAAATTCATATTTGGAATCTAGCACGGAACTCATGTCAAATTCTTGATGTACAAGATTTCTTCAAATGAAAATGAGTGCGCCTCAAATGTGAAAACGTTTTTTATCAACGTTTCTGCACTTCAAATCATATTTGCGGAATGTGCTGTAATATTAGGACCGAATCTCAACTGCTGAATAAACCAATCAATTTCGGTTAAAATTTAAATCTTCTTCCACCCGTTAAAATTTCCTGTTATAACTAGCAGACAAAACTGATAAAAAAGCTTTCTTTTACTGGTCATTTATCTACAAATTACTGAACAAGTCCGAGTTCTCTGACTTCAGAAATTTTCCAAAAACGAACCGAGAATTTCTTTGACTGAACTGCAGACGTTAAGACACGTTTAATTTCGCTTGGAGCACGAAAACAAAATTGTGTTTCTGGGCGAAATACCTAACGGTGTCCTTTTCCAAACCGTAGCAAAATATGACTGTTCTAAGTAATTAAAACTTAGTGTGGACATGCTGTTTTAATGTCTAACTTTCCTTTGTGGCGTCACAACTGAAAGCACTTTTTATATGATTTTCTAAATATCTGATTGGAGAAAAATCGGAGTCCAACTAGAATGGTTCAAAATGGTTTGCTCAAAGGATATCACCAGGGGTTTGCTCAGAAACACAAATAGTGTTTTCGTTTTTTGGAGCTAGCGTCAATCAGGCACCAGCATAGTCCTGGCACTAAGTTTGTGTCGGATACTGATGAGACGAAATCGAAACGCAAATTGCATAACTAATTTAGTTATAGGTTTTCTGCCCTTCACGCGCCAATGTGGTTTTAAACGATTTTATGCTTAGTGGAGAAAAATTAAATTTAGTTAATAGTACAATTGTAAATTTCACAGAAAAATTATTTTTTGAACAGGAAAACGCACTTGCACTTAACAAGTTTTGAAATTCTCGTTCACTGTCATTATTCCTATTGGACACAAAAGTCACTTTTAATAAAAGATGAAATGCTAAAATATAAATATTTCGAAATGTGCCCAATTTTCATGGATAGATCTCCAGAAAAACAATCACATCGCCACACATGAACAATCAACCTAACGACACAAATTCCACAAACCCAACAATGCCGTCGGCACTTTTTTCCCGCTCCAATCGCGTTACAAATAGGGTCCTCGCGATTAACTCGTCTCAAACTCGTCATTTCCGGTTAGAACAACGGAGGAAACAACCAACCACAAACCCACTTTTGGCAAACTGCAATTAGGCTCACTTAGTTAGTACCACAAGCCACACAGAGTCGCAGTTTATTCGGCCAAACTGGTAACCGAACAGGGCTCCGAACACTCCTCTCCGGCTCCAGTAGTGGAGCAGACAGACCCTGTCTTCACGTGTGGAGCGCGCAGAATTTCCCTTTACAGGTAGCTGCGCCGCACTGTTCAACAATTCAACATGCAAACCGCACTCAAATTACTTTCTCTTTACCGCGCACACGAGCTTTCGGCCGCCCTCCCCCGCCTCCACATTCACACCCGAGGTTTAGCCCTCTGTCCGAAAAGGAAACCAAAAACCCTCCGAATTTGCCGAGCGAAGAAAGCAAGGCAAACTGTGCTGACTTCTAGCATCTACCAACAGTTTGTAGGTTTTAATTCTTTTTTTTTTGACAGTGAAACCGAACCGGGGCCCGAAAATGGAAAAAAGGTGTCAATGTGGGTTTTCCTCCTTCTTTCGTGACGATCACAAGGTGCTGCACCTTTCGCCATGTTTTGTCACTTTTTTTTTCCTTCTGCTGGTCTATAATTTTCTTCTGCCCTCAGGTTGCCGGACAAGCGACGAACTGACAGGTGGAAAAGGTGAACCTGTTTCGTCAAAAGTGTCTAGTTTTCATGTTTCGTCATTTTTTTTTGATTTGTCTGGTTCGCTGAAAGTTCCGAAACGCAGTGAAATGCACCGTCACCTGCTGCGATGAGGGATAGCGAAGTTTTGTTTTTAGGTTTAGAGGTTTCGACAGTTTTATCTTTGCTTTTAATGGGGGTCCGTTTCTTACCGTTTGACAGGTTCGCTCGCATTTTACTGGAATCTACTGGATCTTGATACACTTGGACGATTTAACAATTGGATAATCCCAAAGGGTGGACGGTCACTTGGTATCACTGATTGGTTTTTATTCTCAAACTGTTTGCAAGGATCACTTTGATTGTCAGTTACAGAGGAAACTTCGAAGTTCCACTACACCACAGGCGGTTGGCGTTGTTTTCACTTGCTCGTGTCTTGTGATTACTTTTTTTTTCTTCGGTTCGTCGACAAACTCTTCTCTAATTCGTTGTTCAAACACTACTTTTTACTTCTCTACTACCGATGACGCCAATACCGAATGATGATGATGATGATGATGACGGTGTTGTTGTTGTTACTGCTAATACCGCAGTCCGCACTTGCTGCGCTCCACCGAGCAACTGTCGGAGCAAAAACTATGTTGACTGCACGAAAGGCTCCACCACACAGCCAGGCGCTCGTTTCCACTTCTGCTGAGAGGGGCTTCGGTTAACGAGTTCGGAATCGGCACAGGTTTGCTCCACTGGAAAACCGTCTACACGGCGCGAAAGTCTGCGAACGAATGAAAAGGAAAATTTCAGTTGGAATTCTGTTGTAGATTGCGACGACTGCCACCGCCGCCAACTCACGTACACTCACACTTGCGCACACTCGCATACGAACGACGGCGATAGTCGGGGGAGGGAGCGAAAGTCGCGCGGGACGTACGAGATCGTTCTCTTATTCTCCTATGTGGAGACACGAATACAAACGAGCCCGCGGGAGTGCCCATCAGCACCGTGAGCCAAAGCAAGACAGCACATGTCGGACAAGCACTTGCTAGCGCGTAAGGTGAAGGCGATTGCGGGATCGGTCGGCACGGTATGTGTTGGTGCTTCGTCCGTATACGCCGTATACGGATAGTGTATCGTGTATAGCGAAACCGTCCGTACGTGACTGACTGCTACGACGTACAGACCGTGCGCCTGCGCCTACTGCGTTGCGGTGTGGGGTTGCCGTGTGTAGAATAGAACGCGTACTTGTTGGAGGGGTCGAATCAAGTATGCGTTCGATTCTAGCACATGTTCAGTACGGCATACACACGAGGCCCGTAGGCGTTTGGCAGAACCAAAGGAAGAAACTTGTATGACTTCATCCGCATTTGCGCGTCGTGGCACAAATCGTGTGTGAGGGATTTTTCCACATATCGAGAAGCGCTTCTCCCTCACCCTTCTACCGTGCTGGTAAAAAAAGAAGGAAAACCAGAGAATCATGCACGGAAAATGGAAGTTAATTTCTGATAAGTATGCAAGAAAAATCCTCTTCAATCCACCCCTTCTGCTTTGCTTACCGTCAGAACTTTTCGGCAGTATATGTTACCCTCGGTTTCGCTCGTATCTGGTCTGTTCACCTCCATCCCTCACCGACCCAAGCCACCAAGTTGTTCGGCCATGATCTCGAGCGAACTTTATTATTTGTATTATGTTTAATTATTCGTTAAAAACGGGTCAAAGCAGCAGACATTAAACCCGCCACTCTTCAACCCCTTCACAGCTAGAGAACGCCTCCCCTCCCCCGTCAGTGAAAGTGAACTGTCAAAACTTTTGGATTCGCACTTTTGTGCGATGTGGCAAAAATCATGCTAATGATACTAATTAGCATTCATTGCCCCCTCGAAACTTCGACCACACGTACACACGACCCAATGTGTGCCTAACCTGTTAGTGTTAGTGTTGTGAGATTTTCGGCAAGGATCGACGAAATCACTGCTTCCTGCTCCGGCACCCCGCCTAATTGTTGTTTTCCTACGACACAATACTTGTTTTTATTGTTTCCCGCCCTGCCTGGAAGCCTGGAGCTGTATAGCGGCTACAATCCGCGCTCTCGGGGTCACGGTCAAAAGTCAAGAGGTGTGCAGGAATAAAGTGCAATTTTCCGGTGCCCGGTGAGTGACAGGTTCGATGTGCAAGGAAAGATGTTGTCGCACCCGACTGTCAAACAATTAGCTTGCGTGACTGTCAAACTGACAGCTTACATGTAGGCTTTAAGATGCTCACACCGTTTTCAGCAAGACTGCAACCATGCATGGCACAAAGTGTGAACGAGTGAGTGTATCCGAATTTCGCTAATTAATTAGCCTGAATTTTGTTTGGTTTATTTTGCCGTTGTTCCTCTTCGGGAATGGTTAGAAGGTCGCGACTTCACGAGTGATGGATAACATTTGAGCTGCAAAATGGCAACTGACAACAGAGTGAGTGTGACTATTCAGCCGTCGAATGCCGCCGTCGCCTGCTGGTGGGGGCAAAAAGCTGAAACAATGTGCGCGGGATCAGAGACACTGAACGAATTGTAACGTTGTAGCTGGTCGATTGCGAAAATAGCATCGTTGGAAAATAACCCCCTCTATCTGTCGCTGTCAAATCTTTTGGAGTTTTGCCCAGATGTTGGCTCTGCGCGAGAATGTCGGCAATGTTTTTCTTTTTCAGTGCACCGAGTGATGCGCTTTTTGCTCGGGTGTAGTTTTTGCTTGGAATACACGACTGACGGATTAATTTCAAAACAACGCGCGCGGCTTCTTTCTTTAATTGTACCACATTTGATCATCGTCCGCTGTTTGTTGGTTGTGTTGGACGCATTATCGTTTTTTGTTGTTGTTGCTGTTGTTGACTCGGCTGTACAGAAAACAACGGCGTTATCTGATACTTTAGCGCGATGCTAGCATGTCGCGATCGTTGCCTCTTTTCGTTAAATTAATTTTTATTATCTCTCTTCGTTGCGTCACCGCCATCCCGCCAGATGCCGGGTTTGATTTCTCTCCGTGGTCGAACAAAAAAATGCAACAGTTTTCCCACCAGTTTTGGAGATAAAAAAATCGAAGAGCTCGGCGCGAAACAACAGCTACAGAAACGGCGTACGAGGTTGGGCAATGTGGACAACCCATACAACCGAACAAACCAGGGCAGAGAGAGAGAAGCGCCATTAATTAAAGATTAGAGTGCATCTTCCTTCGCGCCGAGGTTGGTCGTTGATCGGGGTGAAATTTTTCGATACAAAGAATGCTCTCTGATGGACCGCCGCCGCGGCGGTTTGCCATCATCATCATCATCATCATCATCGTTGGGGTGAAGATGGATTGCAGATCGGTTAATCAAACGGAAAATGAAACAGTAGGTACGGGTGTTGGCCCCTGGTTCGTTGCTCTGTTGTGATAGGTTTACTACTAGAGCAAAATTTTGCTCTAACCGGGACATCAACAACGTTGTGGTGATCGTTAGCTGTTATTCAATTTTGAAAAGGTATGGTGCGTTGTAGTGGGTTATTAAGTGTGCAATAGTGTGTCAATCTGTCAATGTCAATCTGTCAATTTCAATCTGTCAATGTCAATCTGTCAATGTCAATCTGTTAATGTCGATTAGTCTAAGTCTAGTGAATGTAGTCGTTGTTGCATAGGATTAAGACAATGTAAAAAAATAAAAATTAATCGATTTCAATCTGTCAAAGTCAAGTTTGTTACTTAAATACAGATTGTAAAGCAACACATTTTATTGATCAGTAGTTTTTACAACATAATTCGTTTTAAATCGACCTATTCATTAAGCCGTGGGGACCATATGAAATTAAACGAGGGGTTGATTGGGAATAATATTATTTTCTGTGGTTCTACTGAATTTGAGCAAAGGCGGATATAGCGTGGTTGGTAAATTGATTGCCTTGTATGCAGCTCATCCGGGATAAATTTCCAACCCCGCACATAGTGTTAGAGACTTCTTTAATGAGAAAAAAGGAGGCAAATGACCTTAAGGTTAAAATAACTATAATCGAGATAAAAGAAGAAACAAATAGCATCTCCAAAGAAAAAAAGTCAAAAATCCATGTTGTGACGGGTGTTTGGCAAAAGACAAACATTGGGGTAAAATACCAACAACTGAAGTAATATTTATTCGAAAGAATGAAATCCTAAGTGTCTTGGAGTATGGTAAAATGAAGTGTTTTTTTTCGTACCATTTCCTTGGCTCTGGAATTTAAAGCAGGATGAGCGCGACATCACCGCAACTAAATTATGAAACGATCTGAACTTTTTCAGAAGTTTTTTTTCTTTACTACAATTATTAGTCAGGAATGAGATCTTCTCTGCTTGCGGGATACCATCCGTGACTAGCTGTTTGCTTGTGAATACTAGTTGTGTTCCGTTTTGGATTCGACGTCTATCTGGTGGCCATGTCAGTGTGCCAGATATTGATGAGACGAAGCCGAAACGAAAATGCATTAATTTCTTAAGTTATAGCAATCATATACAAAAAGGTTTTACGGAGTTACACCACAGACTAACAGACACTCGAAAATAATACTTCGCTCGCTTTAACGATCATTTTAAATGTGTTTGTAGTTGGGACTGTGGTCGTGTATGCTATGTTGGCGCCATTAACATATAAGCAAATATGCGGGGGATAGACCACTAGTGAAAAATTGTTCCCAAGTCTTAGGGGTAACCAACCAACAAATGAGGGTTTAGGATCCTGTGTGCTAGTGTTCTGGGAAAATTACCGGACCGAAATTTTTTCGCGGAATTTCTTCATAGTGTTATGTCTGTTAGTTCTGTGGTTACACTACTGTGAGACTTGGAAATACACGCACATTTTGGAAAATTTTCTTTGCGAGCTGCTATAAAGTTGGATACATAATGTTAATTGTGGAGCACAATTTTGTTTTCAAGCAATTTATTTACAAGATGGTGGCTGTGTGGTATTTTCCCACTACCGCTGATTGTCCAGGGCCGAAAATCTAGCACCCCTATTTTTTGACCTAGAGCTTAAAACCAAAGTTTTCTCAATTTCTTCAACCACTTGGAAAGAATGTGAACCATTTTTACAATACATTTTGGTGTATGTATGAATTCCATAAACAACGCAAAAACCAACGTTCACAAAAGTTTTCGAAAGCATCGCGGAAAATTTTCCAGTCTATTTCAGTCCGAGCCGTCAATATAGAGCACCTAAGACAACTAATCGGGTATTGGGAAATTATGTAAAGCCCGTGTGTTTCATTCGTCGCTCGCTAGTCGAATGAGAAGCATGTCGATGCGTGGTCAGACGATGCGGTAGGAAGCCGTTTTAAATTTTTGTCACCCAATGATAATTGCGCGTGTTTTTTGTTAAGCGGCCTTAGTCTGCTTTATGACAGATCACTTTTTAGAATGAATGTGAGTCTCATTCTCAATAAAGACAGCAAAATCAAACTGGTGGCAGATTAGATCGAATCACTTTCTTTCGAAAAATCAATCCTACGTAATGTGGAATAATGCTGATTATCTGTGGGATGCTCTATACTATGGTGATCAAATCCCAATATTTAGTGTTTCGCGGGGAGCTCGGTAACATAACGGATTATTCTGGGTAAATATTTAAACTTAATGTTCAGCTTCGGTTGGATATTTTCTTAGTCGGTTCTTTACAAGTATTGAGCATAGTACTAAACGTGAAAGGGAAGCTATTAGATTTCAATTGTAACGCTGAGTGTAGTCACGGCATCAAAATTCATCTTCCATTTCCGAAGTTTACCTTAAACTGCAACGTCTCTCGTTATTGGTCCATATATTACAATAAGAAACAACTCAAGAAAAAATAACGTCAATCGGTGCATCGGTTGAGGAGATATCGTGCTCACTGCAAACGCAATAAAAGACTATTTGGGGTAGTGGCAGTAACTTCATTAATGTCCAGTATTTTAATCTATTTTTGAACCAGAATACTTCTAACGTCTCAATACAGGAGATCCATTTTGAAATTCACTGGAAGTGGATTACCTAACGCAACAAGTCACCTGATCTGCAGTAACAATTTTGTATCTAATTTCGAAGAAGAATGCACGACTACTACTATTCGCCGTGATTGGCTCGAACGATTCCACCGGTGAACGAGCATTTCTTTGTGTTGTTAGCACCGCCCCATTGGATGACTATGAACGATGCTTTACAAAAAAAGAATCTACCAACCGATTTTCGCATAAATTAATACAGATAGAAGCATCAATTGTCTTTCTGAATTGTTGCTACCATTTACAGGCTTTAAGGTATTCAATCTCATACTTTAAAAATCGTTTTTCTCGAAATATGCTAAGTGGTGCTTGTCATACGATAGCATAACAGTGACGATTCAAAAACTTTTCATTTCGTGTTTTTTTTTTCGGTTGGCAGTAAGAACGGGTACCTATATACTAGCTTGAGATAACCTCTCACGGTGATATATGTAGCATTTTTGGAGCCACCATTATAGTACTTAAAGAACTTATTACAATTTCTTACCGCCTCCAATTTACAATCTAAGCTTACCAAAAATCTGTTCAAATCTATTCTTTTCCACCAAACTTAATATGTACCGCATGGACGATACATTCTGGCAATGAACTTACTACCTTGCGTTTGACGTTGTTGGGAGGAACGACC
Organism: Topomyia yanbarensis; assembly: GCF_030247195.1. Taxonomy (NCBI): domain Eukaryota; kingdom Metazoa; phylum Arthropoda; class Insecta; order Diptera; family Culicidae; genus Topomyia; species Topomyia yanbarensis. Next base: position 352,712,766 of record NC_080672.1, on the reverse strand, counting down.
AAATGTGTTTCTTTGGGATTTATCTAGTATACCAGTTCGAAATAACTTTTGCTGTGCCTCGAACCATCAATCGTATCAACCCTGAGTCTGGGTATTTGGTGTTGTCTGGTCGATTAATATAGTACGGAAAGAGTTCTACAATGATGTGGTGCCATTAAAGCTACGCGTCAGTAACTGGCACCAACTTGGAGCTAGTCAGACGACAAACTAAATTGGCGCCGGTTAGACTTTTGTGATTAGCTTGCGTCATTTTAGCTTACCCAAATTCTGTATCAATTTTTTTCTTTTTACACAAAAATCTGCGCGAAAAATATAATTAACCCATTCATGCCCATGTTGTTTGTGGACAACATCGTTTTTAAACAGCTATAACTTTTGATTGTGGCGAGAATTGCTCACAAAAACAAGTAAGGCTCATTAATGTGATTATTGCCTTTAATTTGAGTATTAATAGTTGCAAGGATCAGCTCTAGAACTGAAGTTATTGCAATTAGTCTGATTGATTTACGATGAAGCAGTGCTGCCAGGGACAGTTTACGTTGACGACGGAAAAAGATTTTTTCATATATCTTTGTTATGGTGTAATATTATTGAAAACTGATAAAACTTATTAATTTAGACTGTCGTTGGCTACGTTTTCCACGTAATTAGACTATTGTAATTATTCTAGGAGAATTGTATTGAGCATTGAAAGGTAAAAATCGACCAGCTTCTAGCACTGCCATGGAAGCACCTATCTTTATGAATATAGGCTTTTCATGTTTCTTGACCCCACCGTTTTCAAGGAAAAATAGTTTCAAAACCCTACATGCACTAGAAAAAAGTTGGGCATGAAAGGGTTAATTAGCACTTCTCAAGAAAAATCTGTAGTAGAGGCAACGAGTACGAATCAAAAAGCAAAGTGATTTCCACCTTCAGTATGTTCTGTGAAGATTCAAAAGTAACGTCGCGAGTACGGTAAACTGAATTACCGTGAGATACAGACCGCCGGTTGGTAGCTGTTTCCGGGAGAAATGGACACATAAGCTGGTTTTGAAATTTTCGAAGTATACCAGCTCGAAATAACTTCTGTTGTCTATCGAACCATCAATATCCACGAAACACTAGGGCCCTTTCAAGTGCCACCAATATAATACGTAAATGATTTTGGGTTAGAAAAGTGAATGTTCCCAAAAATAACTCTAGTCATTTATAGTGTGATCCGCGTTGTTGGTTGAATTCAGAAATCATCTCAAAGTTTTTCTTGTGAAGCTTTCGAAGTCGCGCTAGTTACGAACGGAGATTTCTCTTCTATTCAATTATTTTATCCCTACTTTTTCAAAAATATTTAAAAATATGTGCTTTTGGATGCTCATTAGCTGTTTAGTGTGAGACCTATTGAACAATGACGAAAAAAGACTGCGTTTTACTAAGATCAAGGTGCTTAACCCATCAATTCGTTTCGTCATCGTGACAAATGACTATCCATCCAATATAGGAACTGGAGTGTAAGTTTTCGACCGTTTATATATTTTGCTGTACTTAATGGAATCAATCAATTTCTTCGCTATTTTGTCGAAAAAATATTCAAGAATTTTGTATTTAACTTTGCATTAATAACTAAAAAAACTTATTTTTATGAAAATGTTTTAAAAATAGTGCAGGAAAAGTGAAGTTTTCCAGCCCTTCTCGACCAGAGCCGTCAATATGGTGTACTAACCGAACACTAAAATGTTGTAAATTTATAAATATAGTTTCTTCCCATAATTGTTTGTAATATCATTCGTATGGACCTGTTTGGAGGGCACGGAGCATCTACTCAAAGGATACAAAAACATTCGGAGAAGACTAAATTTGGGAGCTGTTACCGGCTGGTGGACTGCGATTTAACTAGTTTGCTTCGTTCGGTATTAACATCAGTGATCATTTTTTTTCTTTCCGATGGTTTGAAATTAACATAAACAACGAAAAAAACAATTTTCAAACATCCTATCGAAGCTCCTTTGCGATTGGTTCCCATCATGCTTTCAGCCGCAAATATTGATCAAAATAGTTTTTGATATCAGTCGAAAGCAGGTGCTTTAACGAAATCATCTTTTCGGAGGAATGCATATCAACGCCGACTTAGAAGACGATTAATTAACGATGCGGCCAGTCGGAAAATTGATTGCGTTAATTTAGTTTGTTCTGTGCTGTTCTAGTAGCCAGCCGGCGTCCAATGTAAAAGAATCTATTCTCGTACGAAAAGCCCTAGTCAGCTACATGAATTTAGAAAATAAAACTAAATATCGGAAGGGTAGATTCGGTTTCTGAAACCTGTTTTATCATATTATAGTATGTAAGTTGGCTAAATTAATTAAACATGAAACTAAAATTGAGGTACTTCGGAGTGAGACTTATTCGTAAAGAATCTCGAGTGTGACAACAAACAAAAAATAACCGTATTTTACTTTGAAGTTTTTCAATTAACTGTGAACTATAATTCAAATAGCACTTGCAACAAGTAACGATTGCGATTAGTTGCATAAGCATAAGTGTTCACACGTGCACTTTTTGGTTGCTAAGTCAACTTATTATTCGTTGACACACACCTATTTGCAACTAATTAGTTTGCATAAACTGATAGTCAACAACCAGTGCTGCTCGGGTATTTCATGCCAACGCCTTTTTCAGTATAAGTCGGTTTCAGATCAATAATCAATACTATGATAATCTCTCCTTAAGCAGTAGTTAGTAACAAAATATTTGTGCAAGAGGACACAACAACTACTTTAATGAGTTGCAAAGAAATGTACATTTGAACTACAACAAACAGAAGTACATACACAAGCTACACCCGATCCATCATAAAAAAATCCTCATTTCATAATCTCGATCTATTAGCTAGCTTTCTAGCTAGTTTTAATCCATAAGTTTACTAACACGGACATCGGAATTAATGTGGGAAAAATATCGTTCATTTAAAAAAATCTAAATCATGCTGGTACTTAAGTGCTTAGGGGTCGTGTATTTGGTAGTGAAAATGAATTGTCTGAAACAAAATGTACGGTTTTTTCGCGGGACATCAATATTGACAATGAAGTAATAGATTAAACTATTCTTCGAGATACTATTAGTGCTTATTAGAGTGTTCTTTAAAATATAGAAATGAAATTTAAAAAGAAATCAACCCGGAAAATCAGACATCATCAACTAGGAAACATTACTTAAGCGACAAACAAAAGTATTGAAATAGAACTTACAAAGAAAAGTATATTCAAATCGACAACAACAGACTTCATCTACACCGAGCAGTTATTATCAGATTAAGCCGCCCCACCAGAAAAAATTCTTGTTTTCAACTTGATGACCAGCTAGGTAGCATCCTGGATCTAGAAGTTACCAAACAGCCGTGGAGGATATCTCCCCTGACTCACGGCGATCGGCATAAATAAGCCATCTCAGCGAAAAAGTATGAATTCTTTTCTGTTCGATGTCACTATTGCAGTAGCACCGTCTCTTACCGGTTTGATTGAGTTTCAAATGTACCAGAGTAGATGGATTGAACAAGATTTCACTGTGTTTTCCGCCTCATTAAATGCCTGTACTGCAATATACATCAGTTCATGGGTGTTGATGTGCTTAGACAACTGCAAGTAGGATAACATTTTCAGCAATTTGCTTCTATAAGCTAGGTAGTTTCAGTACAGATGCTTTTCTGTCACGGACTTCAACATTAATGGACAATGGGGACAATGAAAACCTCGGGAAGGTTGCACAACCTCAAACTCAAGCTATTTTAAATGGCACTTTTAGAATGCAAATGCGGACGAACCGAACACCTCCCTCCTTAGCCTGTAGTACAGAATGGTGTCGGGCCATTAGGCCGACCGCCACAAGGTCGAATAATCCTATAGACCGAATAGGTCATATGGATGAGTGGTTATTAGGCATAATGCTATGAGATTTACAACTTCTATACTAGTTTGACTCCCATAACAAAAGTAACATTTTGCCTTCAGTATACCTAACTTAATGTCTCCGATATAGCAGCCCGTATAAATTAGCAGCATCAGTAGAACCCATTTTATGCCATTGCGTTTTGTAATGTTTATCATATGATTGATATGTTTAGTGAAAATCTGCAAAAATCAATTGTGTATTTTTCCTTCTTTAAATCATGAGCTGCATTTGCCCGACTCATTCACTGCTAGTGTCTAAAGAAGCGATAGTGAGGATAGAAAGCCGAAGGTGACTAGGGCAGCATGGACATGGGGCTCAGGGCAATGAGCCGAATATTTAACAAAGAAGGCATCACAAATGCGTATGTGTTTTTCGAGATATTGAGCTTTAACTATATGGTTTTGATAATGATCAGTCCAGTCGAGCAGTTGAAAATATTGTCCTGCTGAATAGGACTGCCTAAATGGATAGGTCCAATTATTCAAGCCATCAAAAAATTTACAACAAATATTCTTGCAGAATTTGGCCTAATCCGGATGTTCCGAATCATAATTGATTGTATTTCAGATTTCTTGGTCTTGAGCCACCAGTCACAAGGCCTCTTTTACGCCAGACGCCTGTTCATTTTACTCGATTGCATATAGTCAGCGAACACTGAACAGAATTTTAGCTAGTCCAATGACCCATTTTTCTGAATGGCTAATTTGGCCAATTGACCCATTCGATCACATAACCCATTCGGTTAAATGGCCCATACGTCCAAATCACCCATTCGACCAAATCACCCATTCGGCAAAAATGACCCATTCAGTCAAACATTCGGCCGAATGTTGACGCATTCGGCCAAACGACGCATTCGGCCAAATTACGCATTCGGCCAAATGACGCATTCGGCCAAATGACGCTTTTGGCCAAATCATGCATTTGGCCAAAGTACGCATTCGGTTAAATAACGCATTCGGCCAAATGACGCATTCGGCCCAATGACGCATTCTTCCAAATGACGCATTCGGCCAAATGACTCATTCGACCAAATCACCCATTCGGCTAAATGGCACATTTGGCCAAATTATGCATTTGGCCAAAGTACGCATTCGGTTAAATAACGCATTCGGTCAAATGACGCATTCGACCAAATGACGCATTCGGTCAAATGACGCATTCGGCCAAATGACACATTCGGCCAAATGACGCATTCGGCCAAATGACGCATTCGGCCAAATTACGCATTCGGCCAAATGACGCATTCGGCCAAATGACGCATTCGGCCAAATGACGCTTTTGGTCAAATTATGCATTTGGCCAAAGTATGCATTCGGTTAAATAACGCATTCGGCCCAATGACGCATTCTTCCAAATGGCGCATACGGCCAAATGACGCATTCGGCCAAATGACGCATTCGGCCAAATGACGCATTCGTCCAAATGTGAATTGCAGTTTTCCGAGTGCTACTTGAAAAGTTATAGCATTTAATATATTTTTCCTCCATATTTTCCCATATTACCAATGTCAAAAACTTCAAGCGAAGTGGGCGGGGACCTAAAATTGTCCAAATTATGTGGAATTTGCCATCTGAGCTTACTTAGACATTTGTCACAATATGAGAGGGGAGGGGGACTTTAAGAAATCAAAAATGGGTGATTTTTTGCAATGCTCTAATGCAGGCAATGGTGACAACTACAAACGCTGCGCCAAGTATCTCAGAATCAACAGCCAGTACCATCCGCGAGAAAGCTATTGCGAAGGACAAATGCTTAAAGGTTTTCACTCACACGAGATCAAATGGATAATAAATAATTTTTATTTTATTGTATTTTTGATTTTTTAAATATATAATAGACCCACCGCTCCGAACGATTTTGCACAGGACACGTTAAAATAGATCTTGAAGTGGTGGATCATTCCAATGAATATTAGACCGGTTCAAACTCCAAAAAGTTGTTAAAATATTTTGTTTGTATTTTTCAATCATATACCTATTGAACTCTGGTACCCACTAGTAAAAGAGCGTAGATGAATCAAAAGCGGATCCTTCATATGCAGAAATATTAACAATTAACTAAATATTGATCGAAACATGCACCTTAACAATATTAGTTAGAGTTCCAATCAGCTGGCTACTTAAATTTAGCGAGTCTAAACGAGCAGAAAGCCCACTTGTTTTGATTGAATATTGCATGAAAATGTTCAACTTCTTTTTGTGGACAATTCAGAGAGCTTGTTTACACGGACTTGGATTTTTTTTACACGAGCACACTGCGAGGAACTCAGTTCGATTCGAGTCGTTTTTGTCATTTTTTCCAATGATTGCGTCATCATGCAATATTCCATGTTCTCTCGAGCCAGTTTATTAAACTGCAATCTGTCAAACTATCATTCATTCGAACTGTCAAACGTCATTCCTTCCACCTGCACAAATGCATCACCCAGCGGTTCCCTCCCCGGAACCGTCCAGCACATTTTCCCATTTTGCCCTCGAAACCCACTGCGCAGCAGAACAATAGTCGCTCACCCGATTACGTAATGTCCGTAATGCGTCCAAATCAAGCCCTGGGAGATTGCACTTCAAACAGCTGCTGCGTCAAGACTAGGTATGTGATTTAACAAACAAAAAATAAAATCACTACACCGGGGGCTCCTCCGGCGCAGCCAGCCAGCAACGTGCAGCATCAGGGCAAAGACAAATAACAGCTCAACGAAACGAACGGTCGAAAAAAAAATCCGGTCAAACCGGTTCCACCCGGTTTGAGTTGCTGCGTCATCAAAAGTAGCAGCCGGGCTGTAGCCCAAAAATTTGCCTATTGCCACGTGCCAAAACTGGAACTAGCATTATTTTGTTTTTCCATCACCCCCTTACAAAATGGCTGAGTTTCTGCTGCTGCTGCTACTGCAGTTGACATCGAAAGGATTGCTGCGTTGTGTATTTTCGAAGCGGTTCAAGGACGAGCCCCGATTAGAGTGCGACCACCAGTCAGTCGAAAAGCAGCAGGCTTCGTCATCATTGCGCGGTGGTGCCATTTTTTTGAGATAACCTTTTCGAACCCAGCGTTGGCTGGCTGGCTAGCTAGCTTGCTGGCAGGCTGGTTGGTTGCCGCGAGATCTGCTGCGATCGGTGGGTGAGTGATAGAGCGAGGCCTGCTGAAGTGTGTGGGATAGTGCTAGGAGGGACAGGAAGAGAGCTCGCGCGGAATGAATTGATGAAACCAGTTTATTTCTGCTGATTTCATGCTTGTTTTATTTTAATGGTGATTATCATTTTTCAAAAAAATATGTGCATGGGTTCGGGAAACGTGGTCCACGAAACCGGAGGGCAGGGGAAGCGTATTTCTGGAACGGAGATAAACGATTGCGATGCTGGGCGAGCATCGACGGTATATAGGAAGGCAATTTTTTTTTACTGTGCTGCTGCGGTGGACGTGACTTCGTGTGCAGATAAGCTTGGGAAAGAAGGAATTGTCGAGTATTTGCAAATGGAATTCGTGTAATTCTTCGCTCGGGAGCGATTTTTTGCGTGACCAGCGAAGGAATTTAGGTGACGAGGATATTTGGATAATTTGGTCAAGTTTTTCAACGACACTCGGGGTCGATTCAGCTGCTGCTGCTGCTGGAAAGACTCTTGCATCAACTCGAACTGCAGTGTCTTTTTCGCTGGTCCGCCACGGACCAACGGGTTTCTGCTTGGATGATCAGCTCCTCCCAAAGGTTCATTTATTTCAATTAACCTTCGCATTCGCTTCGGTTCAGCTGCCCGCCTTACCGAACGCGAACACAGATCATAGACACAAACGCTAGCTTGGCGTGTTGCAATTATACGAGCAATTTATTATCAATTTTCCTGCCTTTTTATCGTGGTGTAGAAAAATCGTGTTTTGACTTTCCCGTTTTTATGGATGCCTTGTGGGATGAGAACCCGAAAGGTTTCGAATCAAACTGACACTATTATTAATCTTTCGACTGGTTCGTCTACTCCGGTAATTCGTTGCACATCCGATCCATCCCGGCATCGAAAGTCATTAAAATGTGGAACAAAACGCCCAACGAAGGTCGCTCGCCTCAATTAGATATTATTTGTGGACCTTGCTGCAACCCGCCAGGGGCTCAGCATAAACTGTTGTTCTTCCTAATCGACTTGTAACAGTTGTGTTCACCTTTACCGTCTAGCACTTCTCGACCGCTGCAGGATTCACTAACACACTGACACGTCTCAGAACGCATGGCTTCTATTATCATCATTAGTTATTATTATAATGAAATCTAATTAACCTGTTGCACCAATCCGCTGTGAACTGGACTTCAACGAAATTCGCCGTCAAAGAATGTGCTCTCTTTCGTTTGTTTTCGTACGAGTCCCTGGCGGGTCATGCTGTGTCTCTGTATGTATATGCAAATGTATCGAATGGTTGAAGGGTTTTTGCAACAAGTTCTATGTGTTTCGGGGATCGCCAGATCAGTTAAGTTGTTCCAAGGTCGAAGAACTCAAATTGACTAAATTTGCGCTCGTTTCGGTGTAGATAGGCGCGTTCTACGGCATGATTCTGCTAACGGAAGAAATTTGATTGACTAAGGTCTCTAACACGGACATCACTTCTAAAATAACTTCTGTGATGAAGAATGAATTAAACTGCGAAAAGTGAAAGTGAGTTGAAAATTTTTCTGTCAAATCTGTCAATTCTGTCAATAATACTGTCAAAATTGTCAATTCTGTCAAAAACTGTAAGAGCTGTTAATCTTGACCAGTCGTTGGTTGGACAACGTTGGATAAGCAAAGTGGGACCCTAACAAAGGTCACAGACTGACCCAAGGGGATGTTAGCAGTGTAGAATGCATCTGTTCGCATCCTTGACTATTATAACATTTTTTAATTGGAGTCCACAAGTAGCCCAGTTTAAAAGTTGCAATCATTTGACTCACGATGCGTCCATGTTCATGGTGATTCAAATGTAATAAAACAATCTAAATACCATCCCCGGGCCCCGTGGTGGTAGAGGAGCGCTATGTGGGAAGCTGAGCTGCAAGCAACCGGGCGGGGGTCATAGGTGGTAGATAATGCTTAGTCGTGATAGCAACTAGTTGTGATTCGCGACCCGAACCATGTAGCGGGGGCTGATTGCGGGTGTGGTAGGACGAGGTAGTGTGCCCTACACGTTCTAGGCCTAAATACCACATGCCCTAAAGCAGCCCTGACAAGGCGAGCCAGCGCCGCCTTTAAATAAGCGCTTAGCCCAAATCTCTCTTCGCGTGATCCTTCATCGTTACTGCAAGGTTGGCGCAGGCCTAGCTAAACGCCCATAAAAATAGCATGCTCAGGAAGTTCAACAAGAAATTTCGGATGGACAAAATTGGCACAGACGCACGCAACGGAAACGGACAAGAGACTGGAAACTTGAGACATGGAACTGCAAGTCGCTTAACTTTATCGCATACTTGCCGATATAGTGAAATACCGCAAGTTCGACATTGTGGCGCTGCAGGAGGTGTGTTGGAAGGGGTCTACGGTGCGGATCTTTCGCGGAAACCACACCATCTACCAGAGCTGCGGCAATACACACGAGCTGGGAACAGCTTTTATGGTGCTGGGGGAGATGCAAAAGCGTGTGATCGGATGGTGGCCGGTCAGTGACAGAATGTGTGCCAGTTCTTCAACATCAGCATAATTAACGTGCATAGTCCCCACCTCGGAAGTAGCGATGACGACAAGGACGAATTCTACGCGCAGCTGAAGCGTGAATACGATCGCTGCCCAAGACATGATGTCAAGATCGTCATCGGCGAACTTAATGCTCAGGTTGGCCAGGAGGTGGAATACAGACCGGTAATTGGAAGGTTCAGGTCCCACCAGCAGACGAACGGGAACGGCCTAAGACTAATCGCTTTCGCCACCTCCAAGAACATGGGCATAAGGAGCACCGCCTCCTGCACCGATACACCTGGAGATCACCGCAATAAACAGAGATGCAAATTGATCATGTTCTGATTTATGGACGGCACTTCTCGAACATTATCGACGTAATGACCTAACATCGACTCGGACCACTATCTGGTGATGGTTAAATTGCGTCCAAAACTATCCGTAGTGAACAGTGTAAGATACCGGCGCCCGCCGCGGTATAACCTGGACCGACTGAGGGAAACCAACGTCGCGACAACGTACGCGCAGCATATTGAAGCAGCGCTGCCACCGGAGGAGGAGCTCATCGATGCTGGACTACTGGACTTGTACTAAAGCAGCCATAAGCAGCACTGCGGAGAGCGTCCTGAGATACGTACAGAGGAGTCGACAGAACGATTGGTTCGATGGCGAGTGCCAAGAGATATTGGACGAGAAGAATGCAGCACGCGCAGCGATGTTGCTTCAAGCCACTCGTTAGAACGTGGAGTCATATCGACGGAAGTGAAAACAGCAGACTCTTTTTCAGGACAAAAAGCGCCGCCAGGAAGAGTCTGAGAGAGAGGAGATGGAGCTGCTGTATCGCTCTCAGGAAACGCGGGCGTTCTCCAAGAAGCTGAATAAATGTGTAGAAACAAGGAAGGTGGCATCTTGACGGACGAACGTGAGGTGGTCGAAAGGTGCAGGCAGTACTACAATGAACATCTGAATGGTACGCAGGCGGACAATCGGGCGTTCGGGGAGGACGATTATGTCAGTGCCGCAGCCGACGGGGATGTACCGGCGCTCACTATGAATGAGGTGACGAGGCTATTCAACAGCTCAAGAACAACAAGGCAGCTGGTAAGGATGGTCTAGGAGCGGAACTCTTCAAGGTGGGTCCGAAGGAATGTATGCACCGAACAATCGAAAGAATCTGGGACAGGGAACAGCTACCGGAGGAGTGGAAGGAAGGGGTCATCACCCCGATATACAAGAAAGGCGACAAATTGGACTGTGAAAACTATAGAGCGATCACAGTGACAAATGCCGCTTACAAAGTGCTATCCCAGATTCTGTCCGGCGCCTATCACCGCTGGTAAATAAATTTGTCGGGAGTTATCAGGCCGGTTTCATCAACGGCAGATCAACAAACGACCAAATCTTTACTATACGGCAAATCCTCCAAAAATGCCGTGAATACCAGGTCCCGACACATCACCTGTTCATCGACTTTAAAGCCGCATATGACACGGTGGACCTTGTAGAGCTATGGAAAATGATGGACGAGAACGGCTTCCCTGGGAAGCTGACAAGACTGATTAAGGCTAGGATGGATGATGTAGGATGTTGTGTCAAAATTTCGGGCGGCCTCTCGGGTCCGTTTGAAACACGCAGGGGACTAAGACAAGGCGATAGATTGTCCTGCCTGCTGTTCAATATAGCGCTGGAAGGTGTAATGCGAAGAGCGGGGTTCAACATGCGGAGCACGATTTTCCGGACAGTTCGTGTGCTTCGCTGACGACGTGGACATAATCGGTAGATCTGTAGCAGATCTGTATACCCGACAGGATGGTACTTGGGTTTGGAGATTAAGCTGTTGATTTTTTTATTTTCATTATATCGTTAATATACAAACGTTTGAGCCCTCCGCGATAATTCACGCAAACCTATGCCCGCGTTCACATCCCGGTGATGGAGAGAATATTTATCACTTACAAATTTACAAACGCGATCTCAAGCATTAATCTACACGATTGGCGCGATCATGAATCGGCTGCGTCCAGAAGTGCTTACCTTCAGTCCTAGCAGCCTATATCCATGGCTTCAGTAGGACTAACAAAAAAATGCCGTTCATATCCACTAGACAATACATTCCGTGGCGACATGACCGGAAAATCTAGTGATATGGAGGAAACTCGCCGTCTTCTAGTATCTGAACCGCACACTGAAAATTAAGTATCAGAATAACGGTCCACGTGATCATTCAAAAATACACGCAAATATGCGAATGCCACACGGTTATAAAATCGAATTTAGGTCCATGCTCAGAAAATTCTCAAGGGGAAGGTTTTAATTTTTTACTTATATTATAAAAGAAAGGTATAGAAATCCTCAAACTTTTGATTTGAAGATTTTTTGAGGCCTGTAGAACCGAGTCTTATGTATCAATCGACTCAAATAAACAGTTTGATTAAATGTCTGTTATCGAGAAGGAATATTCAACAGACACCGCTGCCTGCTGGCTCGTGATAGCGTCGGATTGGTTTATAGTAGTTAAGCCTACCGACTAAACCTAAACCTGTTGTATCCCGAAATCCTCAGCCATGCGGGGCAACCGTTACGTGTTACTGCATTGGAGGCTGCGATCTTGCTCTTTTTATTTTGTGTTAATCGTTCATGTTTTTCCATTGCTGCTTTTTCTTGCCTGCTGTGAAACCTTCGCGGTTCATTTGACCAGCTTAGTTCTGGTAAATATCGTTATCTGTTAAGACACGAAGCTATCCGGAGGTTTCGACCGGTAATGATTAACATCTCTTTACAACCACCTTCCCAAGATTTATTATCGTTCCGGGCGCTACTCGCTACCAGCTGGTGCTGAGAGTTCCTTGGTGGCGGTATTTCTCCCGATAGCGACGCCCATTTTCACAAGCCATTTAGCTGCCAGTCACTCCGACAGAGAGATAATCGGTTACTAAATTTATCCAGACAACGGCATCTCGCTTATCTCCAACTTCGTGTTTTTTCCTATTTCATGGACTTGTTGACTTTTCTCGGTGAAAATGAAAACTCGAAATTTTCCCATTACTACATGTAACGTTTCGGCTTACTGCTCTTCAGCCATCGTTGGACGCCTACAAACATTTATTTAGCATTAACGTTAACATCAATTTGTTCACAAAAAATTACAAAGCTAGCATTCACAAATCAAAGACAATTTACAATTAACTCACATAAACTTATATCACGCATCTCCATTCACTCTCCACCGCTAGGCGGGCGATCACTCTTGGTCGAACTCTTGGTAATGCTAAATAAATGTTTGTAGGCGGCCGACGATGGCTGAAGAGCTGTAAGCCGAAACGTTACATGTAGTAATGGGAAAATTTGGAGTTTTCATTTTTACCGAGAAAAGTCAACAAGTCTATGAAATAAATATGTTGCGGTGGCCATAAAATCTTATATTCATCGTGTTTTTCCTCCTGAGCTCTCGTTTCTAGCCCGCTGACAGACCTTTGCTGTGTAACTGGTCTACTCGCAACTGTTGCAAAATATCGAAACATGTCGAAACGTGAGCAGATCCAGAGAAGCCGACCAACTTGATATGCATCCCTTTCCAGCTACCCTCGCGTGGTTTCTTGAACGACTTGTTTCTAGATTGACCGAACTCAAATGAACTCAAATTTATACACGCGAGGTTACATACACGCTAGCACACGCGACATAAGCCCACTCAAGCCAACACATTAACATACAAACGCTCGAGCCCCTGGCTATGTTACACAAAGGCGAACATGCAATCGCGGTCATCCACGTCACAACTACGCCCGAGATTTCGCACACAAAACACAAAAACGCCCCGATGATTTAGTGATCTTATCAACGCGCTCTCAAATGCGAACAAATAAACACTCATTCCCACACATTCTCCTACGCCCACAGATGTAGTGTTTTAGTGGGTGACATTTCCCGTCTCGTGTGCAATTGTAGTGAGTGATTCTGATAGGGAGCACCTCCGAGAAACAAAGTTCTACAGCTCCAGTAGGACCATGTTGCTTCTCAGTTTTTTACGGATTGCAGCAAAAAACTTTTTGGGTAAAAGTTCTGAAAAGAGCTGGGTTAAATGTATCGAAAGCCAACCCTAGCAACAATTGAAGTTTTATGGCACTCTTGAAACCCTGATTAAAACTTGTAGTATGCTATAAAATTGGAAATGCTACTTGAGAAGAAGATTACGTTGAAAATAGAGTAAAAAATTTTTGAGTGCGTGCTTTTTTCGTATTTGGAACAGAGACTAAACCACGAGTTCGAACGCGTTATGACCTTCGGATTCGATGGAAGAGACATTAAGAATCCATCAATAAACTCGAAGGTGATAGAAAAAGTCGCAGTTGATTCATCTCGAACGATTCTTGCTCATAGATTAACTAACACTGGTTTTGTAGTTGACCTGCACGGCCAAACAGTTATTCCCAAAATCGTGAATAAAGTGCCATGAATTCTCGAACAATCACGTTTTTACGTTACAAGAACAGGACCATGAACAAAAATTAGGTGTTTTATAATTCTGTTCAATTTCTCTTCAGTAACCCCCACATAACGCTTTTGTTAGTGGAAATATTTGTTTTTGTTTTGTTGTTTTTCTGTTACGGTTTCCGCCATGTCATTACCAAATAGATTTTCTGTACGTTAACTAGTTCACAACTTTATGAAGATTATTCATAAACCCAAAGATTGTCTCATGGTGTTATTCATCGATTTAGTCCACAATCATTTTCTCGTGAACTATTTCACGAAACTCAATATTTTTTTTCATGGATCCATTGAATCCTCGTGAAGGAGGCCTTAACTAGTTCATGATTCCTAATACATTAGTGACGATGCGATATCCGTGCCCACAAAATAGGTGACAAAATCATAAAATACTATTCATGTATTCGTGAACTGGTTCATGGTTTCTAGTACAATAGTTACGACTGACCATTCGTGCTCGTCAAATAGTTCACAAAATCATGAATTATTAATCATGTATTCGTAAACTTGATTCCTAGCACATGATTTACGATCTATTTTGCGTGCTTGTGATATTTAGAAGATTCTTCTAATAATTTTCCATTTCATGCAACATGGTAACGAAATTTTCACGTGAGCTATTTTACAGAACTTGGAGTATTATTCGCGGCACCAATTTTGTTCCATGCACTTTTTCGTGTAATGTCCAACTGCTAGCGACCAGTAATAGGTACGAGAAGTAGATATAAGAAAACTATTAGGACCTCGAACATAGTTACTCAGCTGATAAGGTTCAGTGTGATATCCGGGCTTCGCTGAGCATCACAAATCGTATTCGTGATATCGTTCACAGACCAAGATATAGTGAATCAGTCACACTTTTATAATCCAGTTCATATTATCATGTTACTCTGAGTAAAAAATAGATGGTAACCAAAAAGTAGCATAAGGCGAAGAGGAATAACGAATACTATGATAAAACAGCTGATATCATGAACATGGGTCACATTACTCCACGTGTCAAATTCGAAAGTAAGCTCTAGAATCAAATATCACGATAACGTGAACATAAATTACGAAAATCGAAACTAAGACCCTGAAATAATGAACATAATTAACATTACTCGTGATTAAAACACAAAAAATTATGACTAAGGTACTGGAACCATGAATAAGAATAATTCTACGTGAACAGAATTTACGAAAATCGCGACTAACATCCTGAAGTTATGAACATAAATCCCGGTAGTCTGACTGAAAAATCCGATTGTAAACTCGTGAATAAAATAGAACGGTAACGTGATGAGAAGTCACGAAAGTCACGAATGAGCTCCAGAAATCACGAACATTGTTGGGCTATCGGTTGTGTATTCCCAAATTATGAACAAGAATCATAACAAAAAGCAAGGCATGTTCAGAGAACAACGACTGTAACCCAACCAAACCTTCGAAAGTAACGCCAAGTATGTATTCCGGGCGAACTAGTTTTTTGGAAACACTAATAGTTTCATGAATGTGAGGTTTATTATTCATAATTTCGGAAATTTGGTCGCGTTTTTCGTAAATCGTTCAGTTCATGAAATCGTGATCTATTTTCATGAACGGATTTTTTCCGTTTATGGATGGATGTGTGGTTGGTTATACAGTGAAGACCCGATTCAACAGCTCCCGATTCTGTTTGCACCTGGTTTTGTCTGCCTCACACGAAAATCCGTCTAATCATCTCGAACCAAGCCATATTCGAATAAAATCTTTTTTGATCCTATTTTCCTTATCATATAATCGGTGACAAATATTCAAAAATAAGAATATCATTTCTTTTAAATTTCGCAATGGCCAACTCATTTAAGGAAATTTAAATCTTTATTTTTTTATTTGTTCTTATTTTGTCAATTTTTATAATATCCCAAGCCTGAAATTCACCAAGGGACTGATAAAAACGGGTGTGCCCTTTCAAATAGCACACACTGTGCCCTTTCAAATAGCACACACTGTGCCCTTTCAAATAGCACACCAGCGAAATTTTGACGTGTTTTCTTTGTGAGATTGAGACCAAAAAAACCAAAAGCCTGAAGAAAAACTTATTTCAAATTAGATTCATGGTTCTCTACATTCTGCTTGCCCAACTCGACTGCAAACAATTTTTGGGATTTCATAATTTTATATTAAAAGTGTAAATAAAGTATAATAATTTCTTGTACTTTCCATTGTGGATGCCAATGGAAGATACCGAATGTTTCATACACACCAAAAAATATGAATTTTATCGTTGGCGTAAATGCAAGCATGATAGAATTTAACAAACCGTAATTCACGAAATGACGAAATATAACCGTGCTCCGTTTAATTTCACATGAAACATATACATTACATGCGTAATGACATAAAATTACTTATTCAGAACAAACGCTAGATGTGGAGTAAAATTACGTGATTTACGAAATACAACGACATGTAAAATTAAAATCAAACTTAAAATTCACTCATTTTTGATGCTCGTGTATGTCAGGGCCAGGAGACGTAAATTTACACTAATTTTTCTAGGTGTGCAGCATTATATACAAACGAATCATACGGTGCTACAAAATAAAAGAATTGAAGGTTTTTTTTTAAGTTTTCCGGTCTGATAAAATATAACACTGTCACCGACTTTCAATCTTTTAATTGTTCTGTAAAGATTATATTATGCTCATTTGTTTAAAATACCCTGCAGTTTTGGGACAGAAATATAAAAATTTCCAATAATTGTGGTATATACAGCAAATACATGTAGGTATCCTGGAAAATTGTGAACTTTCGCCTACATTTTTTTTCAATATTAATATTCGTGCCATATATATGTGACACAATCATTAAAGCGGCCAGGACAACTGTGCAGCGTACATAATGAAGATGATTCAAAATTATACTGCAACCAAATTATTCATTTAATGAAAAATTCAATAAACGAATCATTTCGAAATTTGAATAAGGAAGAAACGTGGACAACCGTACCGACTGTTTTAAATTTATGGGGGTTTGGTAAATCATTAAGAGTGACTTGGCTAAAAGGGTTAATGTCATCCCTTTGGTCCGAAGTACGGGAATTTTCCCCCAATATCCTCATTTTCATTATACAGGATTGCCGCATGAAAATTCGGCATGTCATTTTTCCAGCGCTATAATACTGAGCCTTGGGATGGGACTGCCATTTTGAGTATAGCTATTGAGAAGGATGGTACACCCCAAGTATCCAATAAGCATTATAACGTAATGCACATAGGGTGGTCTTCAAGAGCCGTTGAGCCATGTATGCTGAATTAATGCTGATATAAAACTAGAAAGTGTGAAACATTGTGCTATTACAGTGCATACGCCAAAATTTTTTCATCGTCATTCACGGCAAGTGCTCTATAACAGCACTAAAGTTGCTCTATAATAGCAGTAAAGGTATATATAATACTTTAGTGCCATGAGGCTTGTATGCGTTATATCAGCTTTATATACGTGTATAGACCTGCCAATTTTGTTACGTTTTTCTTGTGCTGTTAAGCATTCACAATGCTAATGGAAAGCTTGATTGCATTGTAAATGCTGAAACACGGTTTTTATTAAATGCTAGTGCTGATTTTTAACCAATGCAGTGCGCTGACTTAATACATACATTGGTATGCCCTTCCCATGGTTTTCATTTGCTGTTCATAGTGCTCATTATATGCAACCCAAGATTTTCCCGAAAAAAATCTAATGCGAACACAAAGAATACATTTTCAAAGACATGTTCATACATATTCTCAGAGAAATGTAAAAATGAAATATGAAAAAGTTGAACATAAGATTTCATAAACGGCAGGTATTCTTGCAAGTCGCTAAAAAATCTTTGTCGAGTTACCCAAGAAGCCACACACCACAGAACGAACACCCGATGCGCGATGTATGTACCGTAGGAAAATATATATTTAATTTTCCGAGAATTTTTTCCGACAATGATAATTCCATTTGAAATGTTTTTTCCTTATTCTACAATGGAAGGCTGTGTGTCCCAGTTGTTTTTAAGATTTTTATTATTAGTTCAAGACTCGCGCCACGAAAAGGCGAACAGGTAGACGAACCTTGTGAAAGAGGAGATAGTTGTGTAGAACAGACCCAATGAATGTTACTCGAGTGTCAGTCCTATTCCCATCAACTGCGACTGATGCTGGACGTTTGCAGTCTTCACTGGCGCAAGCTTGGGGTCTTTAAAACAGCCAACTACATGTGTCAGCAAATCCGCGTAATGCAAACTTTAATCGGAGACGCCCCCATAGATTTCAACCCGATTAGCTGGTACATATATTCTGTACTATTTCGTAAAGGGCGCTGTAGCTGGCGGTATAATTTACCTGCTTCAAACTATTGACCACCACCAGAAGCTTATAAGGGCGAATTTTTGATATTTTCGTCAGAAATTTACAAACTTTTTGTCTTTGGCCCGGAGAAAAATCAAATATGGCCCGGTCGGCCAGCCTGCATATATCTTGAGCCGAGGAGTCGGTTTTATTTAAGTAATATTACCGTGTGTGAAAACGCTCGTGTTTCGGTTAGAATGTACGGGGGGAAACCGAACGTGAATAAAAGCGATCTGTCACAGACGAAAGCTCGTCTACTATGAATATTTTTTTTTGTTATGCACATGTGTTTTCGACAATTTGTTAAATTGAATAATTATTAGTTTTAATGACTACAGCATTTCAAAAGATTGGTTGCAACGATATCATCGTATGTGTTTTTATATAAATGTGCCGTGTCACATTTTTTCAGTTATAGAAGCGTTAGCGAATGAGCTAATCTACAATCACAGTTTTTTTTGTTTATTTCAAGGATCTCCTCCCAAGACTCTATGTATAATTTTGTTGTAAGGACCAGATTTATTATATTGACAATATTGGTAAAATGATTATTATTTACTGAACCAATACGCTCAATGCTTTCAGCAATTTTTTTTTGGTATTCTATATTCCTTAAATTAGGCTCTGTAGTGCATATATTTTATTATGCGTATCTTCATTCAAACCACTATATTACATTTTCAATAAAAATACACAATTTACAATACATTTCATATCAAATATGCTGTGAATGAGAGGGTGCATCAAAACATCATTCTAACTGTGTCTTGGATTAGGGTACGTGGATCGCCTCTCCCTAGTCAAAAGATAGAAATGGCTACAGTGACCACATAATTCCTTTGGGTTATGTTGTTGATATTATTGCTCGTATCTGTCATGGCATAGTTTGCCTGACCCATTCTTCTTTTACAAACCATCAGGCAGCTCCTTAACGAGTATTACAAATAGCGCCATTCAAAATGACTCCATTTTATTGCTGGAAGGAGATCCTTAGTCCCATATGACTGTCCCTGTGGAGTGCGCATAAGAACTTTTGCTTATGGATCCAACCTATTTTGGACCTTCAAAGAGCTAAAAATGAAAGTTGTTCACGGGCATAGTTTTTGCCTTACTGTCGAAAGCAACTGCAGCCATTGGGATAGTCCTTGCACTGATGGTAGCTTCAACACATCGCATCATACACTACCGCAATCAAAACAATCTTTTTGTTTCCAGCACACAGGAAAGAATCAGCTGTGCGGCCAAACTAAAACATAAACTTGAATTTAGAGTGGGACATGGTTATATGAAAAAATAAAATTTTGCTCCGAGTAGCTTTTTGGGTCCCATTTAGCTTCCAAAACAATTTTGCAAACTTTTAGCTCCATCGGTCAAACTATATTTTTGCGCCCACGGTTCAAAATTTACATGGCATTTCGAATGAGCAAATCATCTTTTGCTAAATAATTCTTCCAAGGGTCGCCCCTTACCTCCTAAAAATTATTAGATGTCTGATTTTTATAGGAAATTGATCAAGGAAACAAAGTCTAGAAGACCGCGAAACGATCTGATGCTTGTAGAAAAAGTTATTAGGCAAAAACCGATTGATGCCCTGGAGATTGATGAAAATTTTTATAGCATTACTGCTGCTCATGTTCGAATTATATACAAAATTTTTAACTTTCTCAATTTATCTCCCAAAACTCTTGCGAAATGAACAAACAGTATAGATAAATGATTTAGGCACATTAAGAGAAGATTAAAAGAAAATTGCGTATAATTGGAAAACCAACAGCAGTGGTGCTAGAAAAAATGAATATTTTATCAATCGTCAGAGCATCAATCGGTTTCTGATTAATAACTTTTTTCTCGAGCGTCAGATCGTTTCGTGGTTTTCGAGACTTTGTTTCTTTGTAAAATTTCCTATAAAAGCCACATAACAATTTATAATGGGCGATAATGGGCGACTCCTGGAGGAATTATTTTGTGAGGGTTAATTTTCCTATACAAAATCCCATGTAAACTTTAAACAGTGGGCGCAAAAATATAGTTTCAGGGATCGAGCCAAGAATTGTTGTTCTAGGACCCAAATGACACCTAAAAAGTTGCTCGGAGAGCTGGAATCTAATTTTTGTCCCACCCTATTGAGCATATATTGTAATGCAATTTCATGTATAAGTAATCAATTATTTCAAGTTCTTCAACTGATTGCAGAGATTTTACTTTCATCTGCACATAAAATTCGACTCGAGACAATGCAAGGGTTCGTGTGAAACTAGTCAGATGGCGTCCATGAGCTAGATGCCTGTTTACAATTTTTTCGGATCAATGGAGTATAAGGCATTGCGTTTTAGGCAGATTTTTTTTTCCGATAAAGTGAAGTTTGGCACGCCCAGGAGGCTATAATTGGGTTGTTGCGGTGAGAATAGATGCTCAGAATTGAACATTTATTTATATTTATTCCGAAAATTGAGACATTTCTGCTAAATTAGAATTATATGGATGCTTAGAAAACAGTTCACTGATACATAAGTCTGAGGTTAATTTGAAATATGTTCGAAAAATAGTGCGGTCTTCTTTCTAATAGGGCCAAATATGCCCTATATGGAAATCCATCTAAATAATAAACCTTTAAAGTGATTTTGAAAAGCAGAACATGTTGTTGAATGTTTTGCAATGCTTTATGATTGCAATTAAAGAGGAAAATGGTAGTTAAAGGATATCGTTATTCAAATTCTCCCAAAAATGTTGCATATATGTTGCAGAATTCTACAAGGACACCTAAGATCTCGCGTTTCGTAGTTTTTACGCTAAAATTTAGAACCTCCACGAGGAAGCAATATGGTACCTTCTCTTTTTACGCTATTCATGAGCTTCATGCGGCGGGCATAGCAAACTTTTTAAAGCTATACGCAGCTTACCTAGGTTTAATCCCCAACATCGCACACAGCATTACAGATTTTTCTAACCTTAAGGGGTTAGTGACCCCAAGGTTAGAGCTTCTATAATCAAATAATAGTAAAAAAAAGTCCTTTGGATATATTCGTTAGTTGGAGTCGCATTGCCAGCATGCTAAGTTATATCATCCATAAAGTCAGACGGGCATATTTGGAATACAAAGGCGACTGGCTTGCTATAGGTATAGGTAGCTTAATACATATATTCGAGGGTTAACCCCAGTTTAGCCGTCTATACAGTAAAGACCCGTTTTTATCAGCCCCTTGGCGAATTTCAAGCTGATAAAACAGGGACATATATTTTTCTGTCTTTTTAATAAACCGAAGCTCTTAAAATATTCTTCTTTGTTCCTTAGATAAGGCCTTGCAACCTTTTCTGATTATTTACTTTAAGGGGGTTTGACAGCGCAAAATTTAAAAAAAAATGATATTTTTTTTTGCATTTTTCGGATCTCTAAGATAAGAAATATATGCCCAAGAAAGAATTTACTCGAATTCGACTTGGTTCGTCTGCTAGAGCCCATCAAACTACCAACTATCAATTTTCTTATGAAGCTGATAAAATCGGGGGCTGATAAAATCGGGTGCTGTTAAAATCGGGTCTCCACTGTATTAACAAACTCAACATCATTCTTCTGATCTTTACTAACTAGAACAGAACAATTTGTGTGATTCCGCCCTTTCTAAATTTCTAAAATCTCTTTCTATTTTGAACTGGCTCAACGCAAATTAAAAAAAAATGTCAATGGCTACAGATAATTATCCTGAAAAGAAAAAATTGCTCGGAAACATAGTTCTAAGAACATAGGCAACAGGTATCTCGGTACTGATACATACGATGAGTAAATCTACTGTAGCGATATCAAAGGATTGTGCGGTATGCCGTATTCCACACCATTCTCAGATCAGGGAAAGTGCTTTTAAAAACTCGAGAGTTCCATTTTCGAATTTCCAGTATTGATGGGACCCGCAAACGCAGCAATGCTTTGTTTTAGGTGCGTTATAAGGATTTTTGTTTCAATTAACTATTTATTTGTTCAAGTAATGTGAACAGTGTACAAAGTTTTGGTTGCTATCATACTAAAATAAACTATGCTTTATTAGAAATAAAAATAAAAAAGAATCAAACTAGTCTGCAGGGCCTATGCGAAATATAGGTATGAAGCGTCAAAAATTGATCTAGTAAAATGGCAAAAACAGGAAATAGTCACAAAGACGAGCAAAAACTTTCAATAACTAACTAATAACAAACATAATATACTGGAGCCCTTGAGAAGGTTCCAAATGGAACGAAACGTCGGACAGAAACAAACAAGTATCAACCAGTATCTTCAGCGAGGCATCTAACAGAGTTTACTGCACCGGCTTCAACACTGCTTGGATTTTTTTATGATCTCATCAGAATCAGAACTTCTTCGCTTATGCGATATGATCCGTGCTCAGTCGTTTGTAATGATACACTAGTACTGTATCTTATTGGATAACTATGTGAACTGGTGAAGTAGTAGGTGTCTTATTTCTGTCTCTTCTTTGATTTTTAAAATTTTCTAAATTTTATTAACTTATTTTTCAATTTCTTATTTTGTACTCTTTAACATTCAATTAGCTAGAGATTACTGAGTAGGGAAATTTATGAAAACTAAGAGCTTAAGTACTCCAGTAGGAGCAAGGATGTGAAATATACGGATTGGAAAACTAGAAGAGGCAGGGTCATTAGAAACATGCTTAAAATCTTACGGGCTAATCTTTTCTCTTTTGCTGACAGGAGTCGAGCTTAGGCAGCATAACTACGAAGCACTCAAGTCTACCAACATGTCACTTGGTAAAGCCAGACTTGTCCATCTTTACCGTGAGAACCGTATTTTTCGATTTTCTCGTGATTCTCTTGCTAAGCCCCATAATTCTTTTGATTTCGTATGTTCTTAAATATTTGCTGTCAAAGCTGTCTTATCGTACAAAGTCAGTCCCTAATGCGTGGCCATTCACTTCTAATACAGAACTCCTATACTTTACCTCACGTGGTCCCAGCTGGGCTACGAGAAACCATAGTAATGATTGAATAAC
This sequence comes from Topomyia yanbarensis, assembly GCF_030247195.1. Taxonomy (NCBI): domain Eukaryota; kingdom Metazoa; phylum Arthropoda; class Insecta; order Diptera; family Culicidae; genus Topomyia; species Topomyia yanbarensis. The sequence continues at coordinate 352,689,378 of NC_080672.1, read as the reverse complement.
CATCCCCGGAGGAATTCTTGGTCGTATGCTAACATGAATAGAGAAAGCCGAAGCAGGTCTGTTCTCCATACTGGAAGCGGCTCGAAGGAACGTCTGACCCAGAATGGACAGATGTAGAATAAATTCGCTACATCGGCAGCTACACCCAAGATGGCACGAGGGTATGTAAGGGACCGCTTGATGAATCGACAGGCTGAACTTTAAATCAACATTCCCATTAAATTTCCTTGATTTCTTAACTGTTGATTCTCTAAATTCTGTTGATTCTCTTGATACTTCTAACGTGCTTGTTTCAATGGGTCTTCAAGCCCTCCCAACAAACTATTTAGCTGGATAATGGCTTAAACAGTTCTTGTTCAGCTTATTATCTCGAATCAAAGACTTGTTCAGTTTTTGTTGTTTGTTGGGCAATACAGAAGGATTCTTTTGATTCACTTTTTTGTTGCTGCTTAATGTCTAATTTTCCTGACCGTAAACTATTTTTTTCCGATTCGAAATTATTCATTTATTTGATTACTAGAAATTGTCTAAATATGGTATAAAAAGCTCAAAAGACGATCTAATATCGTGGCGATTCAAACACTGCCCCTGAGATTCGCTGAAATATGCACCTGTTTTTTTCCAGTGCGAGAATCGGAACTACCAAAAACGTTCCATCATTTGTTTTAAGTTACAAGATGCTCATAGCTTGAAAATTGTAACCCGCCGGGCCTGTAAGATTCCCTTGACATCCGAAGGGTTAAAATCCAATTGGAAGTGGAACTGATATTGACATGATTTGTAATACTATCGCGAACGATAATCACCCTGCCTGGCAGTTGGTGATAAACACCAGCTACACAAATCGACCTTCAGAAACCCCACGCTTATCATCTGTCACTAATCCCAACGTACACACGCTCTCTCTCTCTCTCATCGACAAGACCATTCCCCGCACTCAATCAAAGCCGTCAATAAATCATCCAATGATAACCAACCTGTTTTATTTGTTCCTCCACTCGCTCCTATTGCTCATCACGTCTGTGTACTGAACTGTCATATTAACAAGTCGTTCACATGTCGAATGCGAGAACCGGCTGTCGTTGTCTTATCGAGCCTCCACTACTGTGTTGGACTCTTCCATCAGAGCCAGGATGGTGATAGGGAGGGGGAGGGACCCGCACTACAGCCGTCTGTCGCCCGTCCTCTCCCATCGAATTTCGTTATCAGTGATAGCATTTCACAGGAAAACCACTCACACGCGCCGTCCCGAGCAAACCGACCGATGACCGTCCTACGCTGCAACCATGAATCATATCAGCACACACAAAAACACTCGCTTTCACTTCGGAACAGTTCGAGACCCTATCACGGGACAGTGAGAGGGACTACATAGTATCTACACTCCAGCTTCCACTGGATGTTGTTCCTTCGTCTCTCGACCTCAGATAAGACACGGTCACTTATCAAAGTCTCACTCCGCCTGGGGTTCCAACTTTCCCCACTGGATGGCAGCCGGGTAGCAAACAACGCATCTCTTATTTCCCGTCATGTTTCCCGCAGACGGCAAATGGCGCCACTGTTCGAAAAGTCAGCTCAATAAAAAAATCACCTCTTTATGCACACAGCACGTCTTCGGCCACCGACGCGCCAAAGAGATGCTTTCCATAATTGTCACTAATTTAACTTCCTGCAGCGATTTCCCTTCGCTTGATTTCGATTCACACACACACTTTTGACTACTTTTCGCTTCCATCGGCCGAGAATCCCGCGCGATTCGTTTCGCAAGGACTTCTGGTGATGAACTGGCACCCGGACTGGCACTACATTTGTCATCTAGCCTGCTGCGGTACACCCCCTACCACCCGCTCCGGCATCGACAGGATTTCCCCCCTACAATTTTTGCATGTTCCTCGCACGGCTTCGCGCATGTTATTTCATAACCTTTTTTTTCTTCTTCATCATCGATCCTACTGCTGCTGTTGTTCCTTCCCTATTTTATATCTTCCACTAACGATATCTTAGAAGGAATCAGCATGATTACCACGATAGGACAAAAAAAGCGTACAGCATATAAACTCACTCTACACGCAGCATGGTTCTTATTTTTCTAGTCACACTCCACTGTACAGAATCTGCAGCCGTACCCATCGAATGCAAAAACGAAAAAAAAAACACATTCATCGCTCTGCCACTCACGCACACATCGGCAACAGGGCCGCCGGTTTGCCGCGTGACTTAAACACCAACAACGGTTCGCTTGTGCTAACTTGCAGCAACTACCACCGCCACCCAACGCACGGCCTACTACCTCCCACGGACGGGAACCGGGATCGTTCGATGGATGGACGGACGGACGAACGAACGAACGAACGGATGAAAGGACGGTAAAGTTCCGCACCGTCAAGCACAGCACAGCACAACAAACAACACACTCGGTTTATGAGCAATACTATACACCACCGCATCCAAGCAGGCCGCTCCGCGCACACACTTCATAACTTCAGAAAAAGACACGCCTATTTTTCCCCCTCGCAACACGCTGTTCGACAGGCAGTGAATGCATTCACAGCGGTGACAAATACTCTGCACACAGCGAAAGTCAACTACGTGTAACTGATCGTTGCAGGAGAGTGGGGTAACATTCCGCAGAAAAGGAATGGCTCGAGGAATCGGTCATGCGCAGTGGTGTGCTGGTGTTTGTCAAAGCGAAGCGTCGAATGCTACGATGGAAACTGGTGGATTGTGCTCTGGCGGATGCTAGTGGAACTTTCGGTCGGGGCTGGTTTCATCAGCGAGTTCTCATACAGCGTTGAATGGAATGTGCTGCCGGTGGCGGTAGGTGTTCGGGTTTGGAACTAAAAATAGTGTATGACGATGGGAACGCGCGTGAGTTTTAGGGGTTGGTTTCTGATTCTAGGAATATGGAGGGGTTGAAAATTCAAATAGGCAAGGATTGCTTCCCGAAAGAATCTTGGCTTCGTTAAGTTTTGCTAGTAGGGTGTAAAACAACCCTAGCGAGATGGTGTTTCAGGCCCAGTTTGCGACAAAAACTGACGAGAATGCCAAGTATGTGTTTAAAAATGAACCAAAACAGGTCACTTACTGGACGTCTTTTGAGCGAGTCGTTGGCACAACCTAAGAACGCCGATATAATATATCCTTTTCTAAGGGGATAGAGTGCCTGTACATGATCCTTCTTAAAATTAATTCTAGTTTTATACAGTTATACAGTTAACTCTCTCTATGTCGATATTGAAGGGACCATCGACAAAGGGAGAGATCGACATATAGAACACAATGATTTTTTTTGAGACAACTTTTCCTTCAGGACATCATAATGCGTACCGGAAAATGAAGATTGATGCTCGTATTGGGGGGAGTAGGGTAGTAGACGACGAGGTAAAGTGCACACACACTGCAAAACATCAAGTTTGCTGTTTGAGAAGGAATCTTGAGACTTGACCAAGTTTTCATCTAAACCTGCATAAATCTCTAAAAGTTTTCAATCCTTCCAAAGTCATTGAGATATAATGTAAAAAGGTATTATTCGTGTTCATAATTTTTTGCGGAATTTTTAATTTACTTTTTCAAAAGTTATAAAAGTTTGTCTCAGATCGTTTTTTTTATCAAATCTCCCCACTGCGGAGAGACTTGACCAAGGCCTGGGGAGACTTGACAAAGAGAATTTTGAAAAATCAGAACAAAAAATAATGACATAAATAATACTGTAATCCTTTTGTCCATATTGTCGAAGTCATTAGGTAGCAGTAAAAATATAAAAGGGTTGCATTTCATAAATTTCAACTGTGTTTAATGCATTTCCTTTTAAGGATTAACTGTAACTAATTAATTCTATTTCAATGTTCCGATTTATGTAAAATCATTTCACTAGTTCATAAAGTATAGAATAATGTATGAGTGCTTTAGAAGTAATTATTATGCGAGTAGATATGTCCATACAAAGTTTGATAAATTACATTATTTAACGCAAATTTATTAAATACGGAATCTTTTCTATAAAGAAAGATTTTTTCAATCCAAACTTTTAAAATTACCTTAACGGACAGAAACTAGTATAAAAATATTCTTGAAATTTTTTTTAGAACCTAATAGAACACTTCATAGCCAATAATAGAATTCTGCACTTGGTCGCCTCCCCATGTTCCCCTAATTGAAATTGTTTTGACCACGAAAGTATGATTTCCGTGCTACAGATGGCTGAATTTTAAATATGTTTATAGCACGTAAAAGTCAAAATTCTGAACCTAAAAATGCATAATTTCTAGAAAACCTCAATATATGCAGATTAAGATGAATTCGTTTTACAAAGTCTCGTAGGAAAACATTGAATATCCACTTTACTCCAAATCATATCTTTACTGCCCCTATATGCAGAATATTGATATAGGACTTAGCGCCCTGATCGCCAATTTTTATTTCATTATGATGCTTTGTGATGTCCTGAGAGAAAAAAAAACCACATCGACATAAAGAGAGAAAAATATAGGCAATTATAAAGCTAGGTACATCGAGATAGGGAGATATCGAGATAGAGAAAATATCGACATAGAGGAGTTTTTATACGTGCGATCTGAAGGGACCCACGAAATAATCGAGATAGAGAAAAATATCGACATAGAGAATATCGACATAGAGAGAGTTAACTGTATTTCCTCGATAGAGAAATATCGATAGAGATTCATACTAGGAAATAATATAAGTAACGAAAAAATTAAACTTCCTGCGTACTGTCCGGAAATCCGTTGGTAAATAATGGTGGCCTATTAAACGACTTAATTGAGCAAAATGTATTAAAATCGTGCCTTTCTCAACCCTAACCCTTGTACCGTGGATGACCCAGAATTGATGAAGGTCTAAACGCGTCTTAACTTCCGCAGCGTATTTCAAACAAACCTTTGCAGATTACCAATGAGCGTTTTAGGAAGACATAGGAGTATTCAGTGGCGGCGCGAGGTGTTTTGTCGCTCGGGGCCAAACATTAAATTTGCCGCCCTTTTTGCAACGAATTTTCAAAAAAGTTCAACTATGTCCCACCTTTTCACATGAAACGAATGTGATAAAGGTATTAGAATGGGTCTACACAAAAATGAACTTTTTCACATTTTATTGCCAATATTTTGTCCTGGCGGTAGTGTTGCGCATAAATTTCCTCGCGAAAGGTGTGGCTACGACTCCGTTCACATGTTCGCTCCGCGCTCATGTCCTTTAATTATGGCAATAATTGGTGCCTAAAATTTTCTTGTTTGAGCAAATAGAGGGCATTCTTCATTTGGTTTATGACTACTGGTACACCTTCTATAAAATATTACATATTAAAAAAACTGATCAAGGAATTGGACATATCATTTTAAAATATTATTTTTGTGAGATACTGGCGATCAACCTTTTTTTAAATTCTCTAGCTAAACGTTCAGAGAAACATAATTTTCTTTTAATCCCTATCAAACCCATTTTATTTATAAACAATAACGTTTATCAATTTTTGGCTAAGGAAAGACTAGCTTACAAAACTAATTATTGAGACTATTAAATTTCATTTGACCACTAGCACATATAAGTAATATTCATAGAACTGATGTAATTGCAATTTGTCTGGATAGATCCCGGTGAAACAGTGCTGCCAAGGACAGCGGGCATAACATAATTTTTTGATATCTTTATGATGGCTCGAATTATTATTGAAAACTGATAGACTCAATTAAGACCGTCTTTGACTACCTTTTCCATACTATTTGATTATAGTAATCATTGTAAGGGAATTGTATTGAGCATCGGATGTTAAATTTTGAGCAGCTTTTAGCACGGCGAAAGAAGAACCTATCTTAATTAAAACAGGTTTTTATGCTCCGAGATCGCGGCAGTTTTGAAGAAAAATTGTTTTGGAGCCCTATATGCACCAGAGAAAAAGTGGAACATGAATGGGCTAATGTATGTTTTTTAAATATTATCTTGTCATATTAATGTATCGCAATGTTCACTTTTTTAATGCTTTTGGAGTACTACAAATAACACGGTGCCATAGTGATTCTGTACTTTTCAAGTGACCTGGGTTATAGATTTCATCAAATGCAACATAAAATATTGTATGAGAAATGCTGTATACCCTCAAAATCTTGATTTATAGCCAAAAGTTTTCATATTTTTCGGGACCTTCGCCGCTGAAAGATTTTCTAAGCGGTCATTTTTCAACTGATTTTCAATTTCTGTGTTCTGCAAAGAAGACGAAAAGACCTCTCCAACGGTATGCTATGTTATGTTCTTTTGTTTAAAATACTCGTTTAAATGCGGGTTTAGGACAGCAACTCGTAAACAACCAATATTTTGCGATTTTTTCATGAAAATTAGGAAAATTATTCAACAATTTTATTAAAAATTTAGAGATTTAATTATGCATCTAACGACCTGTTTATCTCCAAATTCGGCTACAATCTTCAAACTTTTACTTTAAAGTTTATACACATGCTTCCAAATGTATACGCAATCGAGCAAAAAAAAATCGATTTTTTTTATGGGGACGGCCCCTTGAAAGATCATGCGAGCAAGTTTCTAATTTGGAAACGCTGTCATTTTTCAACCAATTGTGATTGAAAATACCGCATAACACTTTTAACAAAAGAATATAACATAGCATACCGTTGATAGGGCCATTTCTTCCTCGTTACAGAATTCACAAAAAAATTAAATCCGGCTGAAAAATGACTGCGAAACTAATATTTTAGACCCGAAAAATAGTTTTTTTGCCATAAATCAAGATTTTGTGGGTATATTAATTTGATCAAATGTGGCTTTGTATTGTATTTGACCTAACCTAACCTTTACTAAATCACTTGAAAAGTACATTCTTTTTTATTTTGTAACCCCGTGTAATTATTCATTATGGTACAAGAGTCGACAATTTTTTTATAGTATTTGTAGTATTTGTATACTAATAACAAGGTCGTCGAATTATGTATACTTCCATATGTTCGCCAGCTTCTACCTCGTGCCTCAGCTTTGTAAGTAATTTAAGATATAAGATTTTATGGTCACCGCAACATATTTATTTCATGGACTTGTTGACTTTTCTCGGTGAAAATGAAAACTCCAAATTTTCCCATTACCACACGTAACGTTTCGACTTACTGCTCTTCATCCATCGTCGGACGCATAAACTTATATCACGCATCTCCATTCACTCTCGTTCACTCTCCACCGCTAGGCGGGCGATCACTCTTCGACTGTCTGCGTTCCTCGTCTGAACGCAGACAGTCGAAGAGTGATCGCCCGCCTAGCGGTGGAGAGTGAACGAGAGTGAATGGAGATGCGCGATATAAGTTTATGCGTCCGACGATGGCTGAAGAGCAGTAAGCCGAAACGTTACGTGTGGTAATGGGAAAATTTGGAGTTTTCATTTTCACCGAGAAAAGTCAACAAGTCCATGAAATAAATTTGTAAGTAATTGTTTGTCAAAATTTGAGTCCTATATATATGCTCCCAAACGACTCCAGATGAAAGGGCGGCTAAGAAGCTTCTACCATAATTCCAAATTTGCGTAAACAAATTAATAATCGTCATCATTATCTTAGTGACCTAGTGACCGAAAAATCCGGATAACCGAATCATAATTGAATGTATTTTAGAGTTCCAGGTTACTTGATCTTGAATCGCCGGTTCCCAACCTCCATGGACGCCCACAGCATGCGCATCTTCCTCAATACACCGCCAGCGATAGCGGGGTATACCGCGCAGTCCACGACCTCTTCCAGGTTCTCTGCTGATCATAACTTTAGCTGGTTCTCTCTTGTCATACAAGCTCAGCTCACTGTAGTGTGCCGTGTTTTATCAGCCTTCCAACCATGCTGGCCATGGTTGTGTACTTGGCACCGTTAGGGGTTCATGCGACTGTGCTATTCTTAGGCTGTGGGGCTTTAGCTGACTACGTAAACCACATTCGCAGAAGCAACATGCATTGTTCCTTCGCGGCTAACATCGTTATCATATGACACTAGTGTTCTAACATATATGAATTTGTTTGTACCGTACCGTACCCTATCGATTTCCACCTCGAACCCAACGTCGTGCTGTCACGTTCTCTACCAGCTACCATGTACTTTGTCTTGTGAGAGTTTATAGTCAGTTCGATTCTTGCAGCTTTACTTATGAAAGGCAACAATGCCTGCTCCACTGCTCTGCGATCAACGCCAATGATGTCGATGTCATGTTCCTTTTGCACATCAGATCTTTGTATGGCTTGATTTTATCTTACCCAGCGTCATACGAATCAGCTTAATCAGTTTTGTCGGGAAATCATGCTCAATCAGATGGTGAGTCCGCAAGTTGTATTCCCGGAATATATTCAGAATTTGTCGCTGGGTAAACATTTGGTCTGTCGTTGATCGTTGATCGACCGACAAAGCATTCAGCCAACAGGCGCAGGGTCCTCAATAGAACACGAGAGACTACCTTGTAGGCGGCATTGAGTTATGCCTAAGAAGATATTATGTTCGAGTTTGTAGCACTTCTTGAAGATAGGACATATGAGGCCATTCAACCAATCCAAGGGCATTTTTTCTTCCACGCAGATCATCCCGATAACGGAGTGAATTGCTTCTCTCAGGTCTCTTAGACTTTTAGAAATTCATCCGGAATTCCGCCCTTCCCAACGGCCTTATCGTTGTTAAGCTCTCGCACCTGACCAACGCACCTGATTTTCAACAGGAACGAAAACACCTTTCCAATGGAATTAAAAGATTGTAAATACAAAGTATACTTTTTGAGTTATAGACATTTAAAAACAAACAAGTTGTTTCCAAAAAAAGTTCAATAGCTTTGTAGTTGAGTTTTGATAGTTTGTGTAGAACGATTTTTCCCCAAATACAACTCTCTATCACCGCTCGAAAGATTCTTAACCATGAACCAAACACTCTGTATATGATAGAGTTCCCTGGTTTAATCCCAGCAAATTAGTCTGCATACTCCCACTACTTTAAGTTCGTTCGGAAACTAATCTCAGTTGAATCTTTTGAGACTGAGCAATCTGTATATAATTTTGTTCGATTGCATCCGTCGTCTTGATCCCCTACTTTTTAATAGTCAATCACCAAAATAAGCGCCGCCACTGGGAATATTTACCCTGTTTTCGGACACATTCTCAGTTTTCGCTTTTCTATAAAAAGGCTATGCAATCACACTGAAAATCTATTCTTTAACCGAGGCGAGTCTTTTATGCCATTCGACTCAGTATGTGACCAACAATTGCACATCGGTTACTCGGAGATGGCCGAACCGGTTTTATCATACTTAATTTCAAGTACAACGTAGACTGCTATTGAATTTAATTTATTTCCGATTTCCGGTTCCGGAGTTACGGCTTTAAGAGTGCGGTCACACAGCAAATTCCCATATAAACTGGTAACACCATATTGCATAAATGATTTATTTCATATTAGAATGGGTGCACCATTAGTTGGATATGTGAGTCTAGATCACTAATGATAAATCAAAATAGTTTTGACCACATTTGTCGTCTACAGGGCCACCGAAAGGAGAGGGGGGACGGGGTGTTTCCCCCCGGGCCCGGAGTTGTGGAGGGGGCCCCGACTTTGAACAGAAGAAATGATTCTGTTCAATATTATTTCAATAACAATTTGTTGGAAAATTCAATTAGAGTTTCAATATTGGTATGATTTAATTTCCTCCAATTTCTATCATAAAGTTAATCGTACATTACGTTATAAAGTTTATTCTGCGTTAAAGACTAATCTAAAGAAAACGTTGAAACTTAAAAATCAAAAACGATTTAACTGCGCAGTAGGCAAAAAGACATAAGATCTGTTTTTGTAAATTGTTCATTTAAAAACTAAAACTTATTTTCTATTTCATATTATACATAATTTTTTTCATGGATTTAGACTATTTTAAAAATTGAGCTGGCAAAAGTTGAAAATTCTTGGCTCTCGAAATTGATTTAGATTCGTATTTTTCTAACTAATTTTGAAACTTTCAATTTGTGGATTGGTTTCTAAAAAACAGTGGTTTCTCAACATTAGTCCAATTTTTTGTGTATCCAGGACGATATGTGACTCCTATTTCTACTTAATCTAATCCGTCGTGGCTGCTAAATGTTTCACAAATAAATTAGAAAGAAGAAAACTTAGCAACCTTCTTTTAGAATGCTCAACTGTTCAAATAGGATTTGTGAAACGAATTCTGAATAACTTTACAAAGAAAAGAAGAAAACGATCCATCGTAATTTTTCGTATTCACTTGAATTTTTTTATTTAAATACCCGAATGTTTTTGTCATCTTCAACTAACTTTCTTAATTTAAATGATTTTTTTCATTTTTTTCTCTTGTTTCATATTTGCTTTTTTGTTTCTCTTCCATTTCATTCAGTTTTTGTATTCATTCTATTTTCTTCATTCAATCTTATTTTTTTTTTTGAATATTTTGCCCCATATTTTCCTTTATCTATTTTAACCATTTTTGCTTCCCTTTTAAAATTTGTCCTATTTTTTTAATTCGTTTTATCATTCCACGTTTTTTTCCATTTTGTCTATCGTTTTATTCGTTTCTTTTGTATTTGTTTGATTAACTGATTTAATTAAATTTCTTTGCATTTTTTCATAACTTCCAATAAGCTTATTTTAGTATTTCTCTATCCGCTTTTTTCATTTTAGGTTTTTCTCATTAGCTCAACGAATATTTTTTTCTTTTTCTTTCGGTATTATTTTTTTTTCGTGTTGTGAAATTTTCTGTTTTCCATTTATTAGTTTTGAAATATATAATTTTCTTTAGCATGGATTTTTAATATTCTCCCATTTTTGTTAATTTTTGTTTGTTTCTGTTCCATTACTTTTAGTATTTTCCTGTTTTACTCATTTAAATAATTTTAAGTTCAATGTTTTCTATTTTGTTACTTGTTTCATTTTAATATTTTTCCTATTATTTTATTTTGATCTTTATTTTTAGAATGATTTCGGTTTTTCATTTCATATTATTTTAAATTTTCCCCACTGCTCCTTTATATAGATTTATTTATTTTTAACCCATTTATTTTTTAAATTTTCTCATGTTTTTCTTTGTGAAAATATTCCTGTTTTTGCATTTCTTCTAGGATTTTTATTTTTACTCATTTTGCTTTTACATGTTTCCTATGATTTAACTATTGTTCTTTTTGGGCTATTTTGACTTGTTCCTGTTTTCTATTTTTCTTCAATACATTCCGTTCAATAGCCTCCATTTGTTTTTTTCTATTAGTTCTTTAAAAAAATAACTTGTCCATGAATAGATTTTTCATAGCTATTTTATTTTTATCTTTCTATTCCATTACCATTTTGAAACATTTTTTTATCATTTTCCCATTTTCTTGTTTTCATGCTTTAAATTTTTTAAACTTGCTGCTAATTTTTATATTTCAAGCATTTTGTATAGTTTTTATTTTTAAATTTAACTCCATTTCGATCATTTCCATATTTGTTTATTGTAGTCTAGTTTTTATATTTTTTGTTGTCATCATTTTTCTTTCTTTTGTCATTTTTATTGTTCCATGTTCATGATGTTTTATTTTGATTTTGTTATTTCATTATTAAACCTATTTTTTAATATTTTTTTCTATTTCTTCAATATTTGTCTAATTTTCATTTTCTTCGTTTAATTTGATTGTTTCAATTATTCAATCTGTTCTATTATGTTATTTCTTCAAACAGTTCAATTTTTTACCTTTTTTTTATTTTTCCATTGTCTTAATTTTTTTCAATTTCTGTTGTTTCTCTGTTTTGGATTTTTTTTCTATTAGATAGATTTTTGACTATTTGCCTATTATTAATCTTTTTCCATGATTTTAAGAGACATTTTGTAGCTTTCTTGATTTTTTCATTTTCATCTATTTATCAGTTTTTTGAAATCCTACTATAAATAGAACCAAGAATAGCAGGCAAGTTTACGAAATTTTACGAATTTTTTTCGAAATTTTACGAAATTTTCCGAAATTGTACGAATTTTTACGAAATCATACGAAATTTTATAAAACTTTTGTTCGCGCACATTCAAGCGTCTGTAAAGCTGTCGGATAATTATGACGAGAGAAATTGTTCGGTTCGCGGTGTAGTAAGAACTCGCGGTCACATTAACTAATTTCAGTGGGTTTATTCCATACTTATCATAAGCACAAACTGTCCAGTATAAAACAAGAGCGTATCCGATATAATTCAACTGTAATTTATTGTACAGTGCAGTACTGTAAAGAGGTTTTCATTTGATGATAACTGTTTAGTACTGACTGACTGTGGATAATTCTTGATACTAGCTCTTAATATCAACTTTGAATGATGACTGTTTAACTGTTAATTGTTTGAACTATATATATAGGTTGCTACCACTATTAGATGAACACAACTGTTCATACAGGAAATGAGAATATTCTAGAACCTTATCTATGTATGCGTGAAACGCAACTGATTGCTTCAAGCTGTTCCGTAACGTACAGCTGCTCGAATTTTAGGCTAGTAATAAACTGTTTTGAACTACAGTGGGTTCATCCTAAAATGATTCAACAATGCTAAGACTGGCGTAAACAACTTTAATGCTAAGTTGCGTTGCGAAGCACGGTGCTATTCGTAGATTGCATACACACTAACCCAGCCCAAACTTGTTCAGTAATTTCTTTTGACGACTTGCTCAGTAAAGTGATATTTTTAAGGAGCTGTCAGCAAATTGTTTAAAAATTTGCAGAATAGTTTTCATTTTTTAGCGATTTTCAGTAATTTTTCGAATAATTTACTGAAACCCGCAATATTTTTCACTGAATTTATCAGCTCTTCTGTTTTTTTTCGGTCCATAAACATTATTCAGTAAAATACTGACTAGGGTTCGTCGCGGTTGCGGTAATTACCGCAACCGCGCGGTATTTACCGCACCCGCACCGCAAAAACTGCGGTGCGGTGAGACACTTTTTCCTGCGGATGCGGTGCGGGAAATGAGCTTTTACCGCGCGGTATTACCGCAACCGCACTTAAAAAAATAATTGATTTAGTCTGCAGTCTGCATTAAAAAGAGAATTAAAACATTTGAGAAGGACGCAACTAGATTTATTTTCTGAACGAATGCTTAGCAATGTCATTATTAGGGACATCTCTCTGTCAGAGCATTCGAGTTTTACAATTTACAATAGAGAAACATGATAAACATTTAATTGCTCTAATTTCCATAGACTTGACAATAATTTGAAAAGAAATCCGAATATAATCTGTATTCGACCTATCGCTACTTGATTTTTTTACATTTTGGTCATTCTAATATAATAAAACATATTGTTGCTAAGAAATAAAATCTATAATCTGTGTCCAATATACTTTGGCACCATTATTTTTACGACATATTTTGAAAACTATTTATTTTATACTTCAAAGAAATAAATTACAAACGAACCTTTTCAAATACATAAAACGCAAAATCCAATCATTGAAAAAAAAAATTAATTTTGCTGTCAAATCCAATTACAAAATGCATCATTTCTCCTGATTCCTCTTGGCAATCGTAGAATTATGAATCGTTTTCGATGACATTTTCTCAACTGAGAATTTTGATTGGAAATTTGGAGAGTTTAGAGATACTACGACTGAAAAACAATCTAAAGAATGTAATTATCATCATCAAACCAAACGAATTTTGAGGATTTTTTTACGTGTGCCCATTGTTCGTCCAACTGGGAATATTTTCTACCAAATTAACAAAGAAAAATTTTTCAGATGGGAGTATTTCGTAACATTTTGAAAGTAAAGCTTTCGAAGTTAGTGTAGGGCATTGCGTTTTTTGTGTTTCTCAAAGTCTCCCTCAAGGTCTTCCTTCATATTGTGACAAGTGTAAAAGTTAGCCAAGATGCCAAATTTTGCATAGTTTGGATAGATATTGCCTTAATTGAAAATTTATCTCGAAACTTTAACGTAGGGGTTAGGTATTTTTACATAGAATCTGTATACAAAGTTGAAAGAAATCGGTTAAGTAGTTTTTGAATGGCAGGTAACACCGCAAATCATGTTTTTCCAGAGACGTTCTACAAAAAGCTTCGTCACCGAGTCGTTTGTTGATATTTTTGCATGCAAAAATTGCAGCATGTTATTGAAATGATACACAATAATGCACAAAAGTTTTTATCAGTTCGCTTCACGCAAAGTTTAAAAAATCGAGAAAAAGCTTTTTTTTTTCGCGACAAAACCCTTACCCCTCTTAAAAAAAAACTTGCAAAGTTGAATATTTTCATAAATGTTACATTCTGAGGAGTCCGTCAAATATAATTTTCGTGTAAATAAGAATAGCATTTTACTATATACGCCTATACAAAACAAATGAATAATTTTTCAGCACAATTTTTAAAATACATGATTTTTACCGCATTTACCGCATTACCGCGCGGTGCGGTGCGGTAAATGCAATGCGGTTGCGGAAAGCGGTGCGGTTTTATTATTTTTTTGCGGTTGCGGTGCGGACTATCCATTTACCGCCCACATCCGCACCGCGACGAACCCTAATACTGACTGATTGTTCGGCAAAATTGTACCTCGTCAAAAACTTACAAAACAGGTACAGCAAATCATCTGTCAAGTCGCCATTTTCAGAGGAATCTGCTGACTGACCAGTGTTTTTTGACGTTTGGATAGAACGGATTGAGGAGAGTTCGGTACCAAATTGTTTTACTGAATTGATTACCGAACGGTTCGCTGTTCAAAACCCCAGCAAAATTTTACTGTACCCAGTAATTTAAATTAAGTGTGTACTAACGATTATCATGTTGCCTAAAGGTAGTTCTTGCTTGTGAGATAAATGATCGGGAATGAACTTTATCTCTTTTGAGTTCAGTAAACCAATAGCATGAGAATCATTATTGCCGGCCACGACCATCTTCACCGATACTTAGGATAGGGTAGGAAATGTTGATGTAATACCTACTTAGAGAAGGCCCCCGACTCAGCGACGCTTCCATAGGTATTACGGAGTTGGATTGAAGGACAGGTATAGATCTAGGGTTAGTCTTCGAGTATACGAATGCTCAAAGCAAAAAGACATTTATTTATGTTTTTCTTGTGTTTAAACTCTGGATAGCCGGCCATCGAGAGTAATTATCTTTTTCCCTAAAGCAATTTGAACTCCAAACAGCCGGCCTTAGGAGTATTTCTAAAACTGTGAGTTAATCATATATTTATACTCGATATTCGGTACGATCGTGCGTGATTGGAGAAAGACTAAGTAATGTGGGAAATGGTCGAGAAGCAATATCAAGAATAAACAATTTGTGACATTTTAGAGTGAATCGTGTGAGTGAATGAAGACAACGTCTATATAAGTACGATTTTTGCCGGAGACAACACTGATTGACGTTTATTATGATGTTGCCGTACCCGAATATATCGGCAAATTCACATTTCTGAAATTTTATGATAGACGCGCCGAAAAGCAAAATAAATTGCGATCTTGCAAGCTAACTACGCGCGGCGTTCTGTTTCCGAAGTCAAAGGAGAAAGATAAACATAAACATATTGCCACGACATGGATTAAAATCTTATTCTGGAGCACTTGGCATCATCCCATCGCTTGCTTGAAAATTCTATGAATCAAGTTACAATTTGTGAGAAAAAAACTAAATAAACATTTATTAAAAAAAAAACTGGAAAACTGGTTCAAATTTCAAAAAACTGGAAGATTTTTTCGATTGTCTGTTTGACTGGATGTTGACTGGATGAATCCAGTTTAAACTGGAAGGTTGGCATCGCTGGGTATCACTGGTTCCCAGATTCAAATTTTTGTAAACGATCACCAATGCGGTGACACTATTATATACTCGCGTATATTCACCAAAAGTAAAGGCCCAAAAATATGTAAGACAATACAAAAATTTAAGTATCAATCAGTGGCGCATTCCATCTGAGACGATACAAACAATTTTTCAAAAAAGTGCTGAACCTCATGAGAATTTTTTACAAGCTGCATATCGTCCTCGTCGGTAGCAAGTCTAGTTTCAATCATTCACGCCAATCAACAAATCACACTCACACATTCATACTAATGCTGCTCACTAGTGTGATGCGGCGAGCTGAAAAACTAAACACAAATATCTTTCAAACTTCTAATCCTATCAACAATTTCTACAAACCGTAACTAGATACTTAGCTTAATCGGATGTCCTTTGAAAACACTATCTAGTGCAAAGCGGTTGATGCTGCATTCTGTTAGTTTTCAACAAATATTCCTCGTTCAAATGACTACTATAACAACACGTCCGATGCACTTTTCACTTCGCAACTTAGAAACTATACTATCTTCTGTGAAATTCTACCGATTTTTCCAATATCCATTTTAATAAATTATGTCATTCTTTCGACCAATAAGCCTGGCTTTTTCACAATTTAGAAACTCGCTCATTAAATGCAGAGCAAATCCGCTCTCTCCCATCTCACACTCTCATTACTCACATGAGCTCATCAACACACCAACACACGGTCCAATACAAATGGCCACTCTTGCCTTGACTTCGTTTTTTTCAACTACAAAATCAGCCACCATTCAACAACACAAGGGAAAATTCACTTTACTTCACAATTCCTCCAATAAATAATCATTAGCACTACATTACTAACACTTTTCTAGAGCTTTAACTTATAAAATTTTAATGCTAAGTTAGCGAAAAATGAATTTTGGCACGAAATATACAAGAAAAAATTATGACAATCAGTTCGGCTTGGCTTAACGCAGGCCAATTATGAAAGAGATTTTATTGGAGAATTCTTTACAGATTAATTCCGCTGAAAATCGCGCAAATGGCTCGGAATGAGACCCGCTGCACAGTGGTCGGAAACGACAAAAACGTAAACTTAATTCACTAGGGGCCAAACAATCGAATATATTCACAGGGTGTCTTTGGAGGAATTGTTCGTATGAATATTCCCCACAATCTGATAACAATTGAAATTAGACATGGCTTACCATGGTCGAACTAAAAAAATAACTTTTTATGCAGACGAGATAGAAAATTGGTGTCTTCGGCAAAGTTTTGGGACTGTTCAAAGTGAAGAAATTAATTGAAGAACTTGAGCTTGTAGAACTAAAGGTTACCGATTTATAAGGCGTTTTCTATGGCAACCCACTTAAATCTAGTTTTTTAATATAACTTTTTTCATTGTGACTTTTCGTGCAAACTATGTTCAACGCAAATGTGTAGGTATCATAACATAACTACATAATATTGTCGAAGACTATATGTAAAAATACTCATTCGTTTCAAAGTTAATGAAGATTTTTACATTTTTTTACACCAACTTGAAGTACGTATAAGCAAGAAAAATGCAAACCAAAATGCATGAACAGGAGCTTTTTTAACTCTCTAAACTAAGAAGGTTTGGTGTGTGGCACTCTAAAACCTTATGAATAGGGTAAGCTTACTTTATCATGTTTTTTTTTACCTTTTCCATACAAAAATCAGCAAAAAAAATTTTTTGGTGACAGCCGAAATGACAGTCGTTAACGATTCATTCATTCACGCAACATGAGCGACCTCTGCAAAAACATAGCAAAGATAATGCCATATGCATATTGTATTCCCATACCTATTTGATCCCATTCTTCTCTAAGATTATGCGTCAATATTTTTTACAACTAAAATATAGTAAATAAATTATTATGAAATCATTATGACAAGTTTTTGAGTCAATGTTTGGAGCAAATAACATATTGCTTGTTCCCAAGCTTATGAGTAAATTTTAGTTTTCCGAAATTAAGTTCCGGATTCAGGGTTTATAGTTTAAATGCCTGGAATGATTTTTGTCGTTAAAACACTTGAAATTATACTATTAAAAGCACAAAAGTGCATAAATTGCGTTACAAAAGATTGTACTTTATGCATAATATTCATAGTCTATTTTCATAACATGAAAAACATTAAGTTCCGAGGATCATGTTGTGGACCGGGTTTGTGCTCGTGAATCGGCTACGTTATTCGTCGAAATTGAACATATTCCGCATCGGATTGGAATTAGAAAGTAGGGTTGCCATCCCTCCAGGTTTGACCCGGAGACACCGGTTTTCGAGTGCGATCTCCGGGGGTTTTACATCAATTTCTCCGGATTTGATGGGAAGAAGTATAATTCAATTTTTTTTTGGAATTAATTGATTACTCTAATTAGGATTTGTTTTTGCCGACTAATCCTTCGTTTCAAGGTGGCGAAGATGAGTTCATCAAATATTGATGATTTCTTTCATAAAGCAATGAAAATGAAAAACAAATTAAATTTACTACAAATTAAAGAAAGTATTATTTCTCTATATGCTACAATTGAAATGTTGCATCCCGCTAAGTCGCTCAAAATAATGTAAAAAAGTTATTTTGCTGCAATTTTACCAAATCGCTTCACTATTAGTGGTGCTTATCACCAGCTTCACCAAGGTACGACAGATTTGTTTTGATCCAACTGACTAGGTCAACATCAAACGAGCTCTTTCGGTGTTGTTGCTACTCCTGCAGCGACCCTTAACTGTTGGCTAGGGTGGTGAGTTTTGTCCCTTTATCGCGACCTCTGGTGATGACACCACATAGTGCTTCCCATGTAATGCCGCACCCGCGCCTCCTTTGTTCTCCTTTTCCTGTTAGTTATGGAGGAGAGCAATGCTCGTTCGACTTATCATCCACAGTGAGAGTAGCTGGTGCTTTGTATTGTTGGCACTTAGTCGGGGAAATACTTCATCAGATTAAACCGACAAAACCGTTCTCAAACGTGCAAAATTGACAGCTTTACTTTAACGTAGTAATAAAAAGCAAATAAAGTGCTCTTAAATGCCGAGCAATCGCTTTGATTCCAATATCTGTCTAGTTCCACTCAAAATCCACTACCCCCAGGTCACTGAAAATCTCCGGATCAAAGCCTCTCCAGAGGTGACAACCCTATTGGAAAGATTCGCTTTTTTCTTCCTTTTGAGCTAAAACCCCATTGAGATAACTGTTTTGCCTTGATGGCAATGAGAATTGGGTGATCGCTTTTCGATCAAATATTAGTGATAAGAAGCCAACGACACCTTTGTCATGACAAATTTTGTTCGTCTTGGACTAACAAAGACATTCCACACTTAAGTGTGACAGTTTTAATTCGCCGCTGCAGCAATTATTTCGACCGATGGTGTTGTTGTTCGAACAAAAAGCTATCAAAAACATATCAATTCTAATTACGTTTCCTGTTGACGATCCCATCTCCGGCTCAGCAATCGGAGGCTTATCTAGTTCATCTTCCGGCAACCGGTCGACCGGTACCTCAGAGGTCACCGAGTAGAGAGAAGAGGTAAAAAATTGCTTTATTATCTCGATCTACAGCGCGTCGTAAATTTTCTCTCATTTTGCGTTCGGCCCCCCGACCAGATAAGGAAAATAATAAGGCCAGAAACGGAACCGCACAAATTATCTAAAACGTCACTTAAACCTAACCTAGGGGTAGTACGTTTTGTATTAGTTTCACGCACCTTGCCTTTGATGTGTGCCATGGGTCGTCGGACGGTTGTTTTGTATTGTCTTTTCAACCGGCGGCACTGACAATGACCACGGGATGACCATAACAATACGTAATCATGATGCGCACTGGATGTCGCTGGATATGAAATTAAATGTTTTCGGATCCAGATCATGGACAAAAGTGTGAAAAATAAACAAATGACCTCCGATGCAAACGATGAAGACCCGCGGCATTCGTGCATTTAGTATATAATTGCCGAGGACTTGGCCAACAAATGGCGATGCGTCAGTATCAGGTGGACGCAATTGTAAACAACTTCGAAAATGATTCGGACCATTAAATGCCCTATTATTTAACGACATCAAGTCGATTGAATTATTATGCTAATGGACGGTGGTCTGCACTGTAGCTCGTTGTGATCATGGCCCTTATTTGCTTCGAGCCATTTCTCGCTGTTGCGGTTCCATGCGAAGAATACTCTCTTAAGAACGTAGTGTAAAGGATGCAAATCGTTTACGTTTAGTTCCTAGGTCCTGAAAACAGTATAAAAAATTATAAAAAAGACTTATAATTCCGGGCGATTATAAATTTGTCAAATAAGAGGATCCACAGACTCGTCTCCAGTTCAAGACAAGTAGTCAAACTACAAGTTCAAGCTCATCCCAAAATTCAAAAGCCGACTGCCTAATGTAGCCCCCACCCAACGAGCGACCCAAGTTCAAACACCATGTTCAATAGCAACAACAATCATTACACCTGTTTCGAGCGTAGTAAAACACATTGCGAGATGACTTATTTCTTCCACACATCCAACATTATGACCAAAGTCGGCCAGTTGCTTGTTTGCTGTTGTCATTGTCGCCCAGTGTGACACAATTTTATGTTGTCCCTGCGGCGACCACGCGGCCGGCAAACGCTGAAACTGCACCACGCACGTTGGAAGCGATCGGAGTACAGCTACGGCCGGCAGGTATGGGCAGCGCGGGACAGGCTTGGCAGTAGGTACTAATCTTCCTTTTATGGACATGGCAGTCAGTCAAGATATGAATAGTAACATGGAAATAACATGAAATGTACACGAAAAAGAATTGCATTCACTTCTCACACCTTTCGGGGTCAAAAGTGTTTTTTTTTCTCTCTCTCTCTGCTGGTGTTGCAGTTCTTTGTGCCGATTCAACCGTTGCAGCAGGCGAGACACGGAAGGCGTTTCTTGAACACTTGATCCAAAAGTCCCTTTGTTTGCGATTTTAGTGCGAAAAAAGAACAGCTTACGGCCACTGTCTTTCGGTGTCAGTTTGTCAAAAACTAAAGCTGTTGTATTTCGTAGTTGGCCATGGTCTTGTTTCCGTTATATTTTGTTGCATGGTTTCTTTTTAGCTGTCACAGAGTTGATAGCAAATTATTAAAGGTGTATTAAATATAATTCCTTACTATACCAAAATTTAATAAACATAGAGTTTTTTTCTAAAAAACTAACCTCCAAATAACGAGGACTCAAAATTAAACCCGCACCATCGAATGGTGATCTCTTATATTAAATGAATATATCTTCATTATTTGTGGGAAAAGTTAACTTAATTTAGTGACCGTTACCGCGCGGCAGTTCAACGATTTGATCGAGCAGGTTCATCGTCATTCGACGGCGGTAGCCTCGGGGCAGGACAAAACAGAATATAATATGCAAGTGACAGTGTAATCGTTAACTTTTACTACCTCACCTCTTAGTCGTCGGTGCATCGCGATAAAGAAAACAAACCGTTCGCAATGCAAAGTACGAGGAAGCAGGTTGACCGAAATGAGGATGATGATGAGATGAGAGGATAAAACATTCTGAAGGTGCACGGCTCGAGTTTCGCTTTTGATCGCAGCGCAGCTTTGTTCTTTGACTGCCGTAATGGGTGGAAGTCCTAATTTTTGAGTTTGTTGCAAAAATTGTTACAGCAGATTTAACAGGTGTCGTGTTCGAGCTGGTGTCGGTCAATCGTGTTTATATTAGGGGGTTATGTATACCTTTCTCAAGAATCCGCTGAAACCGGAAAAATGTTATTAAGTCGGGATTTTGGGGATCCATGGCTCTAAAATAAATATAAAATCATAGTAGCAGCATTATCGTAAGCCACACCCATATGCGATTTATGGCTAAAAAGGCGATGATTTTTCTTAGCATCTCCAAAGCACTATCCAAATATGAGTATTCCAAACATGCTAAGAAAATCAAATTGCAGACGACTTGTTAACAACTATACAGGATGATACCAGAATGGACACCTGGACTTTCCAGTGGCGTAGCCCCCTCCAAATCAAAATAGTTGGGTGGAAAAAATTGATACTGACTAATTTAATCAAATATTGCGCAAAATATTTTTGGAAGAACATTGTCTGATCAGAACTGCTTTACGCATCATGAGGACTTTTGGAAAATTATGGCAATGGGATCTAGTAACTTATCTCTTAGCCGAGATCCCATAGTTGCCAAATTACATAAAATTGTCCATAAAAAATAAAGTTGCTCATCGAAAATTTGCATACATATCAACATTTGCTAAAAATGTATTTTTGAGATAGCGTAGCATTGAGACAAAAACTCAATATGCCAAAAACTACCCTGGTACCCACAAAACTGAAATGCCAATAACTAAGGAAATTTCCAACCGATTTTGACACTTTTGTGTGTTTCGGATTTAGGATCTCATCCGCTTTTAGACTTGGTAAACATGAATCGGGTTAGTTCATTTGGTTCCCAGCAATCCGGATTTCCGGTAGTATGCTCCAGTACTGGGATACTATTTATGAATTTCAATAGAATCCAGGTAATATGGGTATCAAAATTCTTGGAATTGCATCAGCAGGCTGTATCTCATTGTTTTGGAACCATTTGGACATTTGACCTCGGAACAGACATTCCGGAGAAGGTTCCCGTGGGACCGTGAGTGGCCATTCTGAGATCGAATTTCCATATGATCCCGTAACAACAAATTGCAGACTTCTGAGACAATTTGAAGAGTTTTGATACTCGTATTGCTAAGATATTATTAAAATTTACAAATCATATCCTAGTTCAGGAAAATTCGGATTACCAGGAACCAGATACATTAATCCGGAATTAAAAAGTGGACCAGTTTCCGAATTCAAAAAATTTAAAAATGTCCAAATCGGTTAAAGAAAGCCATAGTTACAAGCGTTTTAATTTGTGGGTACCCGGGAACCCTTGTTAAAGGTATTTACAACGGTTAAACCTGGCTTCTCGGAAAGAGGCTGAATGCGGCTGATGAAAACTAATAATTCTTATATAGAAAAATTCGGGGAATTGACTTCCCAAAACATGCGTTTTAGTTCTAAGTTACCTCCCAAAAGTCTACGAGAGTATGTTGTTAAATGTTATGTATTCCGCAGTAGAGCTTCCATTTTCCGACGGTTTTCAGCTTCCCGGGATTCGGGAAATAAATAATAAATTTTCCGGGAAATCCCGGGATCTCGGGAATATAGAAGAAAAATAAAAAGGTGAAGGATTTTCTTGAAACAAAGAAAGATTTTCTTGAAAAGTTTTCAAAGTCTTTTGATTGCATGTATATCTGTTCTAAAAAGCAGTTGTCAGAAGATGGCGATTTGGTGGTCTACACATCATTCAACCATTTGATAACTCGTCAATAAGTTTACGCAACATCAACTTTTATTGGCTATATGTATAACCTAAATTTTGGTAATTACGATTACGATTGGGACGATATACTAAACGCAGCTGCTGGAGTTACTGTCCAAAATTGGAATTCGTTGTTCTGATACGATGGAATGTGATCAATTTAATGCAAAGCACATTCTTTGCTAATTTTGAATTAAAAGATTGAGCTGTTTCAGGGTAGTGTGCAGTTACTTCCGATCAAAAGAGGAAAGTTTATATATGGAATCTATTTCCGTCACAGCAGGATCAGCATCATTTCGAATTAAGTGTGAATTAAAGCTATGGATGAAGCCTACCATCGATTTCCTGTTACGGGCAAGTATCTGGATTGGTTGATCGTATCTCTTCAAAACTCCTGCCTACATCCTAGAAAGCGACATTCAAAGAGTTTGGATGCATATGATATTGGAGAGATACAACGTTATGTAATTCTTTTCATACATACAAAAAATTACAGATATCACAGTTACGGTATAACAAATAAGACGAAATATGTATTCGATGAACCGACCAGACGTTCCAGAAACATTCCTTATAATAGCGTTTGCGTTAAGCATGATATCACTACAAACCATCCCAAGTTTTGAAACAAACACACATCGATTTTTTTAAGAAAGTAACGCAATTTACATTACTAATTTGATTGCAAGCCCTTTCATTCAAGATCAAACTATTAAAATAAAGTAAAAAAGCACTTTTAAAAAATCTGATCTTTCGACTCATTGGTTGCAGAGATATTGTGCGCATCACTAACGCTACTGCACAGTGTTTTAAAACGTCGTGTTCGTGCTCAAAATTAATAGCGTCTAAACCGTTAACTTTAGAAATATAGTTTGTTCGGAGAAGTTGTTGTTCTTATGATTGCGCATCCACAGGAGTATTCCGTTTAGTGATTAATTCACTTATAAGTGATATACGAAATTTATTTTCCGAACTAATTAAGATAGAGACTTTGTGTCTTCCGCAAAGTTGTAGCAAATGTTACTGCAAAAGAAATTGCCGAAGACAGCATATATCTAGCTTTAATAGTTTACGAGTTATGGAACATATTATATGGAAGACCCCTTAAAATCAGTTTTTTTCTGGATAATTTTTTTAAGAATTCTCCTATCTTCTTGGAATCTTCCACAAAGTTGTATGGAGTATCGAAACACATATTTTTGCCGAACATGGTTACTTCCTATCTGTTGAATTTAAAAAGATATTCCAAATATTACGATATTTTTGGGGCGACTTCCACCTTAAATAACTCATTAAGGAGCAAAAAGGAGCAAACAACATCATAACATACTGAAAGTACAAGTTTTTATCTTTTATATAGTCGTACGATTGTTAGTCGACGCGATTCTCCCCGAGTGTTATGTTCAAAACAATATCCCATCGCAGTGGTATAAAATGAAATATTCAAGCGCGCTGTTTATCGCAGCTTCATCCTTTCATGGTAAATTGCATAAAACATATTCATCGATGTCCAAAAAAAGGAAAAGAGAACTTTGGCCACAATCAAAATTAAAGTACATAGTATACCGTACGTTCGAAAAGTGTATCAAGTGAAATTTAAACAATCAGTTGATACTGGTAAGCTTGAAAAAATCATGGAAAGCCCACCAGAAGGTTTGTTAATGTCTTTATAATTTATAATGGAGCTTGATAAACGTCACCTGTTCACAATGTGGATCCTGTCGTGACTGAAGCTCGGGGATGGCTAAAAAAAGTATGTATAAAACGATTTTTAGAAGGCGCTAAAGCTCTTCTAGCGGAAGAAGAAAGGTTTGAAGATGACGGAGAAAACGATTATTAAAAAAATAATTATTTATCTTATTTATAATGGAAATATCGACATTATTAAACACATCCAAATCTACACTTCGATTTTTGAAAGGCAAACCATATGCATTGCATGTTATAGGCGAGTGTGTTCTATGCAATTTAACATAAAAACACGAAGCTGTTTGTCGCAGTGAGCTTGAATATTTCATTTTATACCACTGCGATGGCATATTGTTTTGAACATAACACTCGAGGAGAATCGCGTCGACTAACAATCGGGCCACTATATGAAAGTAAAAAACTTGTACTTTCAGTATGTTATGATGTTGTTTGCTCCTTTTTGCTCCTTAACGAGTTGTTTAAGGTGGAAGTTACCCCAAAAATATCATAAAATTTGGAATATCCTTTTAAATTCAACAGATAGGAAGTAACAATGTTCAGCAAAAATATGTGTTTCGATGCCCCAAATAACTTTGTAGAAGATTCCAAAAAGATAGAAGAATGTCTAAAAAAGTTATCATGAAAAAACTAATTTTAAGGGGTCTTCCATATAATATGTTCCATAACTTGTAAACTATTAAAGCTAGATATATGGTGTCTTCAGAAATTTCTTTTGTAGTAATATTTGCTACAACTTTGCCGAAGACACAAAGTCTCTATCTTAATTAGTTCGGAAAATAAATTTCGTATATCACTTATAGGTGAATAAATCACCAAATGGTATACTTCTGTGAATGCGCAATCATAAGAACAACAACTTCTCCGAACAAATTATACTTCTAAAGTCAACGGTTTAGACGCTATTAATTTTGAGCACGAAAACGACGTTTTAAAACACTGTGTACTGTAAGGAAATGCTTCGGTGCAACGGCGCAAATTATTTCATTTTTGAATGAAAAATAAACATTTTTTAGCAATGTTTTGAGTATGGCTTGGACTATATACCTGAAAAAATCACGAAAACATATCAGTGAGCCTGTGAGCCGGTAAAGATATTTCCTACAGAATTTCATTCGCAGAACCTAAGTCTTTTGGAATAAATTAAAAATCTTTTTTCCCGGGATTCCCGGATCCCGGGAATGAGAAAACACAATTTCCTGGGAATCGGGAATCCCGGGAAATTAAAAAATTCCGGTATTCCCCGGAAATAAATTCACGGGATGGAAGCTCTATGTAGTTTGTATTAATATTGTACAAAACCCATTTGAGCAGCTAGCGTTTCAAAATACGAATTTTATAACGTGTGCGGGTTTAGGTTATAACGAATTTTGTGTCATAAGAAAGTTATTTTATGTAATAAACTTGCAAATATTACACGCAGTATTGCATACAAACCATTCGATAATTTCATTGACCCTGAAATTATTGTTATCAGAAGTCTTTAATCATTTGGATAAACGAGTTCGAATATTACCCCACATTAAATTCTTTCAAAATTCTTCCATTTACTTGTTCAACAGAATTCTGACAGAGAGTCCCTCATATATTATTAAACAAGCCCTAGAAAAAATTTGAATCGAAACGGTTCCAAAAGTTGATCCAGAGAAACACAAAGATGGCCATTTTGCAAAAAAAAATGAATAACTTTCGCAATTTTCATCGGATTTAAACTAACAAATGCTTATTTCCATTGGTTATTAGCAGGCTTTAATTTCCCATAAAAATATAATTTTTGGGATTGCTTCATCTTGCCGAAAATATTGACCACACGCTCGTTTTTGTTCAAAAAACAACGAAAAATTAAGAAAAAGTTCAATAGATTCGTGAGTGACGTCAGAACCAGTAGTCGTTTTAAAACAAAATGTTCTAAGGATCGAAAGTGCATTCAATTACCGATAATTCAACATAATAATATTTCATATCGATGCACTACAACCGAAGACATTTGGATTTTACTGAACGCACTTTTAATTTTAAAGGTAAAGTTAATTTTTTTACTGTAACTCGAAAACTGTTCTACTGTAAATTTTTTGGACCTTATTTTCGGATTCAGCACGCAAATTTATATTAGAAATGGTGTTCGAATGTTGAAGTTCAGATTTTTATGTTTATTTTGTAAACTGGTGTAATTAATGTGCGATGACAGCCTCAGCTGGTTTTGCGTAACATTTCTATCGTTCTTGGTGGTAGAACCGACACGTCGATGCAATCAAAGAACTTTTTTTTGTGAAAGTCGTGTTTTGTACATCAGTTAAGCCAAGTACGGTGCGGAATATAGAACGATTTAGAATGAATGCTGTATGCAATGTTTTCGTTTTTTTTTTCATTCATTTCCCAGACGGGATCACAACCAGCGGCTTTATTTGATTTGATTTTAAACAGTTAGCAAATTTTTAACGTCGTTCGAAATTAAAAACCTGAACAAATATTTTTTAGTCGTTGTGTTGCGGGGGAGAATCGTTTGAGTGAAGCTTCAGCAATGGTGATGTGGGTCGAATTGGCCTATTGCGGCAGAAAGCAATCGTTTAGAAGTACGTATTGCGGAAAGCTGAACGGTTTCAGAAAACGGATTTTTGATATGCCGTGTACATGAAACTGCAGATTGCATCAAGGCACGAATTACAGTATGAACATAGGTCATGAGTTATGAGGCTTTTTTTTTATTTCATCGGAAAGCTAAAAAATTGCGTTGCCACGATCGAGATATACATAATTTAGTCAAATTTAATCCTTAATTTTTAGAGGGGCTTTCAGGCTCCTGCAATATTTTCATGATTTGTTGGTTATGGTAATTTGTTTACGGTGATTAACAACCTGATGATTTTATTTGTTTTATTATACCACTAAGTAGCAAACGTGTTTGTCGAGATCGTCCTAAGATTTAGTACTTTTCAAACTACAGGGACACCTCGAAATAGGGGACTGATCGCGCACAATTTTCCCTACGTTGTGACTTTTGCGTAACGTTTCACCAACGACGAAAGAGATCTCCTTACTCGACGACGGAAGCGAAAATACCACGGCAGCGGGATGAACTAAATGCACTAACAGCATTTTGGATCACACAAAAAGGTAAGATTTTATTTCACTGCACTTTAATTCCAATTTTCTTTTAGGCGATGTTCACTGTTCGACGGTCAAGAACTAATGAATTTTATTTCTTCGTTTCAAAAACCAACTACCTAGGAAACAGCTGATCCGTACAACACTATACATGCGGAACAGCGGAAAATGAACCTAACTTTTGGTAGCAACATAACAGCGTACTAGATGCCTACAGTGACACTTCGCTTATCTACCTCAACATCACCGTCTCCTTGAAATAACACATTTCAAAACAAAACAAAACAATTTCGGTAATTCTACATGCTTCACATTACTAACAACTATTTACTAATCAGGCAAAATTTGTTCGTTCCGCAAATGCTTGGTGGTATCCTTTAGCAGTTCCTGCAAATATTCTGAGCGCCAGTGTTTCCAACATTTTTGAACGTGCAACTGCAGCTGCTGATAATGATCCAGTCGGTTGACCGGAATGTTGTGGTGATCTGGGTCGGGCAAGGCGATAAGAAAATGGGCCGGCGTGAGAGCAGCAAGATCGTTAGGATCATCAGACATTGGCAGTAAAGGACGTGAATTCATCATTGATTCAACCTGCGTGAGCACTGTGCTGATATCCTCAAACGATAGGCGCGATGGACCCAACTGCCGAAATAGATGCTTCTTGGCCACTTTGACTGCTGCTTCCCATAATCCGCCGAAATGAGGTGCCTTCGGTGTATTTAGATGCCAAGTGACTCCTTCCTCTGTACAATACGATGAGATTTCGTCGATTTCGTTCTGGTTTTTGAGCATAGCAAATAATTTTCCCATTTCATTTTTAGCCCCTTCAAAGTTTTTGCCGTTGTCCGAATGAATGTGCGCTGGACGTCCCCTTCTGGCTATGAACCGACGGAGTGCACATAAGAAAGCCTGCGTTGTCAAATCACTCACGAGCTCTAGATGAACAGCTTTGGTGGCAAAGCAGACGAACACGGAAATGTAGGCCTTCGTCGGAGAGGCACGTTTGTGGATTGGTTTGAGATAGAGCGGGCCAGCATAATCTACACCGGTGATACTAAATGGACGGCTTGGAATGATTCGATAGACGGGTAGCTGACCAATTTGCTGCTGCGCAGGTACAGGATTGAGTCGAGTGCATCGAAAGCAGTTTCGTACGGTACTGTGCGCCAATCTGCGTTCGTGCAGTGGCCAAAATTCCTCGCGTACTGTTGATAATAAAAGGCGCCCACCGGCGTGTAGCATTCGGCGGTGATAATATTCCACTAGTAGACAGGATAGCGGGTGGAAGCTAGGCAGTAGGGCAGGATGTTTTGATTGGTAGGGCAGATGGGATAACTTTAATCGACCTCCGACTCTCAAAACTTTCTCTTGATCCAGAAATGGGCTCATTTGACGGGCGTGCGAACGCTTTGGAACCGAATTCCCTTTTTACAGCTCTCTGATTTCTGGGGCGAAGGCTTCTTGTTGTGCAAGTCGAACTATTAACGTTTTGGCTTTCGATAACTCTTCCACAGATAATGTTCTCGCTGGATTCGATGTGGGGGGAGGCTGAGTTCTGGTTCTTGTACGTGTATTGGCTATAAAACGGATACAGTATCCAATGACGTGAAGCAGGCGAGTGAACGATGACCAGCGAAGAAATAACGGATTGACCGATGTGTTCAATTGCACAGCTGCTACGACGTGTCGCACTTCGAGTACATCATCAGCAACAATTGGCGGGGTACGAGTTTTCCATTCTCCTTCGGTCAGTGACAACCAGCGGGGGCCTTGGTCCCACAACGTACTTTTCAGAAAATCTTCTACCGACATTCCACGGGATACTAGGTCAGCCGGATTTTCGCAACCAGATATGTGCATCCACTGGCAGCCATGGGTATAATGCTGCACCTCAGAGACTCTATTCCCTACGAACGTTTGCCAAGTGTTTGGAGGTGATCGAATCCACTGCAGCGTGACGGCGGAGTCCGACCAGAAGTACGAGGCAGAAACTTCAACATCTATGGCCTGCTTGATGCGATCATGCAGATGCGAAGCCAAAACAGCAGCGCAAAGTTCAAGACGGGCAAGGGTGAGACGCTTTAGTGGGGCGACTCGTGACTTGGCGGCGAGAAGCTGGATTCTTACGTTTCCCATTTCGTCTTTACAGCGGGCGTATGTGCATGCACCGTATGTCGATTCGGATGCATCTGCAAATGTATGCAACTGTATGGTTGATTGTGGAAGGAATACATAGCGGGTTACTCGATAGGCAGAGATTTTGGGCAGCTCCTGATGATATTTATTCCACTTATGACAAACGTTTTCAGGAACTGGCTCATCCCAACCAGTCGATAATAACCACATCTCTTGCATTAGAATTTTGGCTCTAACTATGACCGAAGCAATGAGGCCAAGTGGGTCGAATAATTTCGCAATATCCGATAAAATGGAACGTTTGGTAGGTGCTTCATCGCGATGCTGCACATGCGAATCGAACCGTAGAAAATCTCCTTCCGGCTCCCAGTTAATTCCAAGCGCCTTTATTGTTTCATGGGGGGTGAATTGTAATGTAGATTGGGTGCCAATTTGATCGTCGTTCAATCCCTGCAGAACATGAAGCCGATTTGATGTCCACTTACGAAGTTCAAATCCTCCCTTCTCGAGTAATTCGCTAAGTTCTGTGCGGAGGTGAATGGCTTCGTCTACCGACTTTGCCCCGCCGATGAAGTCGTCGACGTAGAAATTTTTTCGTAAAGCCTTGCTGCCAAATCGATACGATCCTCCTTCGTCGTTTGTCAATTGCTGAAGCGTGCGTGTTGCGAGAAAGGAGGACGGAGCTAGACCGTAGGTCACAGTACGCAATTCGTACGTTTGAATAGGCGATTCTGGAGAGAACCGCCATAAAATGCGCTGCAATGGAGTATCGTTGGGGTGCACTAGAACTTGTCGGTACATTTTTGTCACGTCTCCGACGAGGGCGATCGGGTATGTACGGAAGCGAAGAATTATGGCGAGTAGGTCATCCTGAACCACTGGTCCGACGCAAAAAGCATCGTTGAGCGAAAATCCAGTGGAAGTTTTTGCTGAGCCGTCAAATACGACGCGAACCTTTGTCGTCGTGCTGGATTCTTTAACTACTGGGTGATGGGGTAAGTAGTATTCTATACCACAGCTAGTATCTTCGGGTTTGACCAGCTGCATGTGCCCAAGCTGGAGGTACTCCTGCATGAATTGGTGGTACTCCTGCTTCAAACTGGAGTCTCGTTCCAAACGTCTCTCTAGAAATTCGAATCGGCGCAATGCGTTTGTTTTAGACTGGCCTAGCATAACGGCGAAGTCTTGCTTTCTGGGTAAACGAACTATATATCGTCCTTCGGAATTTCTCGCAACCGTTGACTGGTAAAAGGACTCACAATGGCGTTCTTCGGTGGAATAGTTGTCCTTGGTAGTTAGTTCCTCCATTTGCCAGAATCGTTCTAGACTTTCCTCCAAAGAGACCATCGATACAGCTACTACACTGCAAGAGTTGGAGGTACATGTTAAGCTTGGTATAGAGAAAGCTGAACCCGTAGAGCCTGCCACAATCCATTCGAAAACGCTATCTACTAATAACGGAAGATTGCCGTGCAGCTGTATTCGAGACGCGGTTGGGAAGAAAGAGTAAAAGTGTTTAGTGCCGATGACCATATCGATTGTCTGGCTTTTGTGAAATGCTGGGTCCGCCAGGAACAGGTCCTTTGGAATATTCCACATCTTTGTATCGATGGTTTGTGCAGGTAGGTCGGCGGTGACCTTATCCATCACAAGAAAGTTAACGCCGCACGAAAAATCCTCTTTTCTTGAAGTGATCTGGGCGTATACCGATTCACGTATCGCCTTGGATAGCTGACCGGCACCTTGAACAGTAATGTTAACGGGACTCCTTTTCATACGAAGAATTCGTGCGACACGCTCTGAAATTAGATTCGGCTGCGATGCACTGTCCAACAATGCTCGCGCTGGATGTGCATGTCCGAATGCATCGATCACGTTTACGATGACTGTAAGCAAAAATACGTTCTCGCGTGGTTGTTGGAGAGAAGCACTCGTTTCAATCGAAAGAGGCATTTCCGTCGCCGCAAAGGTTGTTTGCCCACGATTGTCGATGGAATTGGTTGGAATCGATTGTCTAGAATTCCGGGTGGCGCGAAGTATTCTCATTGTTGGGCTTTCTAGGACCGTTGGATTGATCGAAATGCAAAAGAGTGTGGTGACGCTGGTTGCATTTTCTGCAGTTCAGATCACAGGGACAGTTGCGAACGAAATGGTTCCCCTTCAGACAATTGTGGCACAGTCGCCTCGAGTTGACTGCTCGCTGTCGCTCAGCCATCGAAAACTGAATGAATTTCTCGCACCTCGACAAAGAATGGGCCTGGTTGCACACCGGGCATTTAAGAGAAGAACCAGTGGTAGAAGCACAAGCAGATAAACGGAATTGGGAGTGCCTCTTGAAGTGGTGGGAAGATGCAATGTCGCTACTGGAACCGGGGTTGGAAGCAGGCTGGTGATTGACGGATATCGACTCTAGAACTCGTGTTCTCCTCTGCAGAAAATCTATCAAACAAGTGTAGTTTGGGTTATCTACTGTAGATGCGTGGTCTTCCCAGGCCTTGAGGGAATCATCGTGGAGGCGCGTACACAGCAGGTGCTCAAGAAGGGTACTCCATGTGTCGGTCGGTTCCCCCAATTGGTGCAGAATTTTTGTGTGGTGCTCGAATTCATCTACCAAGCTATGTAGCGTTGCAGCAGTCTCCTTCTTCATGTGCGGAATGTCGAAGAGTGCCTGCAGATGTCGCTTTTTCAAAAGATAATCATTGGAATATCTACCTTCAAGTGCTCCCCATGCTAGTGAGTAGTTAACAGAACATATAGCAATGGACTCGATCAGCTGGGCAGCCTCTCCCTTAACGGCAGCCTTCAAGTAGTGGAA
This sequence comes from Topomyia yanbarensis, assembly GCF_030247195.1. Classification (NCBI taxonomy): domain Eukaryota; kingdom Metazoa; phylum Arthropoda; class Insecta; order Diptera; family Culicidae; genus Topomyia; species Topomyia yanbarensis. Next base: position 352,656,506 of record NC_080672.1, on the reverse strand, counting down.
TTTTTGAATAGGCGGAACATCAGCATTATTGTGAATCAGAGCCAAAAACGTATCGTGGAAGGTAAGCCATTGTTGGTAATCCCCATCGAATTCGGGTAGCGAAATCGTCGGGAGTTTGATGCCAGAAAGAGCGGAATTAGCATGCAGAGAGTGAGGGATACTAGCGTCAGGAAGTTGAGGCAATTTAGTAAGCAAAGAAGCTTTTATTGTAAAAAGCCGAGGTTCAAAGTTGGCACGAATTGATGCATGGTGTGCCCTAGCTTCATCATCTATCGCTTCAGCTTCCAGTTCAGCTTGCACTTCCTCCAGCGTAGTCCACATCGTGTCCAGGTACTCCAACCTCAACTGTGCTTGCGCCGGATCTCTTTCAGCAATATAGTCCTCTAAAAAAGCCTCTGCCCGACCCAAAGCCTCGACCACTGTATTTCTCCTCGTTGTCAGCTGGTAGATTCGCTGGTCATCGGCCATCTTGAATGGCAATGATAAATGTGGGTCGTGCGATCCGCAAAATACGTAGATCTGTTGAAATTAAGACCACGGTAGACCCGACGGATAAAATGAATCTACTTGCAAAGGTACTCACCTTTTCCAAGGCAAGAAAAGCCTTGGATTTTTAATACAACAGGAACAGGTTACACTGCACGTGATGGACGTCAGCAGTTTGATTTCTATCGAACGATAAGTGCAGTAAGCAGCTTAATTCCGGAACGAAAGGAAGCGTTCTCCTCAAGTTATTACAGCGATGGCCGCAGGCGACGTTAACAAGATGGCGTCGGATGTGTAAGGCGATGGACCTCAAGCCCACCGGATACGGCGCAAGGGCCGGCAAAGTAATTCGAAGAATGGCGCAGGGGCCGGCGTATGAATTGAGCGTAGAACCTGGCTGCCTACCTCTTTGCTGATGAAGCTGATTCACCAAGATCGTCCTTCTTGACACGACAGTCGAAGTTGCCGAAAACTCTAGAAAAATGCAATACAGAAGAAAGAAACGGGTATCTAGAGCGCACCAGAAAGCACCAAAAAAGGATTGGACAGAAACTAACCTTCTGCCTGAAGGTATCAGGCCTTGTACGAATATTTCCCAACAGCTTGTATCCAGAACTTGCGATGGCGGTCTTCGGGTATTCAGCAAGAATAGACGGCGTCTACAAATGGCGATTTGGCGAACGTTCAGGGTGTTCTCCAGCAGCGTAATGGCGTTTTCCAGCGAATCGACGATGGTGGAACCGATCGTTTGCAGATGGCGATTCTGGTCACGGCACCAAATATGATCGCGCACAATTTTCCCTACGTTGTGACTTTTGCGTAACGTTTCACCAACGACGAAAGAGATCTCCTTACTCGACGACGGAAGCGAAAATACCACGGCAGCGGGATGAACTAAATGCACTAACAGCATTTTGGATCACACAAAAAGGTAAGATTTTATTTCACTGCACTTTAATTCCAATTTTCTTTTAGGCGATGTTCACTGTTCGACGGTCAAGAACTAATGAATTTTATTTCTTCGTTTCAAAAACCAACTACCTAGGAAACAGCTGATCCGTACAACACTATACATGCGGAACAGCGGAAAATGAACCTAACTTTTGGTAGCAACATAACAGCGTACTAGATGCCTACAGTGACACTTCGCTTATCTACTTCAACAGGGACTTTGGGGAGCTGTGAACCATTGGGAGCTGTGAATACGATTTGTGTTGTGAGGTAAACAAACCAGCCGTAGTTGATTTTGCTCGTTATTAATTTGGTTTTTTTCCATTTAACGCATGTTTTTCGTCTATCACTTATCGATCATCATCATCATTACCAAACGATCTACCGGAATATTGTGGAGTATTGCGTAATCCGACCGCCGAAGTGCCTATCTACGAGGAAATAAAAAGTTTTGTTTCGTGGCTAAGTCACTGATAAAGCTATCATGGCTACCAAGTTGTGTGGTGTGTGCGCTAACGATTGTGAGAAAGAGAGTGAAGTGGCTTGCAATGGATTCTGCCACCAATATTTTCATCTCAAGTGCGTCAAACTAACTGCTGAAGTTCGCGATTTAATGAAAAGCAGTTCTCAGTTGTTTTGGATGTGTTATGCGTGTACTAAGATGATGTCTCATGCCTGCTTTAGAAACGCAATGTCGTCAACAAGCAGCGTTCTGCAGTTGATGAATGAGGAGCATCACAATACACTTCAAGAACTGAAGAAAACAGTTGACCAACACACAACTAAAATCGATGCCATTCTACAGCGCTATTCTGAGACAACGCCACTGCGTTCCTTTCCTCTGCCTGGCACTAGTGGATTGCGAAAAAAACGAAGACTCGAAATGGATGAAAATGTTAGTGCCGTCCCGCGTGCGTCAGTTGGCACTAAAGAATTCGAGCCATCCGTTAATATTCCTCTCGTCACCAAGAAAAATGGAGCAGAAATGTTTTGGCTTTATCTCTCCGGGTTCTCTCCAGAAGCTACGGATATCCAAATTGCCGAGTTAGTGAAGCAGAATCTTAACTCCGATGAGACTGTGGATGTGACGAAGTTAGTTCCAAAAGGTAAAAAGCTTGAAGAATTGACTTTTATATCATTCAAAGTCGGAATCGGACCGCACCTGAAAGATGCTGCCCTCTCAGCGTCAACATGGCAAAGAGGAATTATTTTCCGGCAGTTTGACTTTCGTCCCTCAAATTTCCGTACCCCGGTTCGTATCCAACCTAAAATCGGCCAATAATAGTGAAATTACTCCTGACCATCTCTCTCATTCTGCCCGCATTCTGCCTCCGGATCAGCTGGTTAGAAATACATGCATACGCCATCCGTTTACTCTGCTCTATCAGAACGTGAGAGGTCTCCGAACAAAGATTAAATCCTTATATGGGGCACTAACCATCTGTGAGTACGATATTATTGCGTTTACCGAGACTTGGTTGAATGATAAATTTTTGAATGCTGAACTAACTTCTAACTATACGCTTCATCGATGCGATCGTAACCCTCGCACCAGCACACACCAGCGCGGCGGCGGTGTTATGGTAGGTGTAAAAAATCATTTAAACAGCAGCACAATTTCCCTCATCGATGATGATAGCTTGGAACAAATAGTTGTCCAAGTCAAATTAAATACCGGCTGTCTTTATATATGTACCGTTTATATTCCTCCTAACTCTGAAACCGGGTTATACGAAAAGCACGCTTCATGCATACAGCAAATCAGCGATCGAGCGGCTGAGTGTGATACTATTGTCGTGGTTGGAGATTATAACGTTCCTCATCTGAACTGGTTATATGACAATGATATAGGTGCTTTTCTACCCAGCAATGCAACCTCTGAACGAGAAGTGTCTCTTGTTGAATTTGTTGTTTCTTCCGGATTGAAACAAATCAATTATCTCGAAAATGACAACAATAGATTACTTGATCTTGCTTTTGTTAATGAGCCGAGCATGTTTGAGCTAACCGAGCCCCCTTTGCCGTTGATGAGAGTTGATTCGCATCACAGACCGTTTATAATGATATTAGATTTGGATACGGAATGTGTCGATACTGCAGTCGATTGCGATTTTGACTTCAATCGGTGTGATTTTTCAGCGTTGAATTCTGAGGTAGCGAATATTCAATGGGACGAAATTCTTACTGCTGGTTCGGTTGATGATGCTGTCACTGTGTTTTATGACACACTTTACGAAATAATGCGACGAATTATTCCAATTAGAACGCGTATTAGGAGAAGGGAGAATCAGCCATGGTTTGATGCGGAATTGAAGAATTTTAAAAACCGGGTGAGGAAAGCGAGGAAAAGATACCTGAAGTCCAGGAGCACACTGCACAAAGCCGAACTCCGTGATTTGGAGTGTCAATACAACAATTTGCATGCACAATGCTATCGCAACTATATTCAACGCATCGAAAGCAATATTCAACGTGATCCTAAATCCTTCTGGTCGTTCGTCAACCGTCGTAGGAACTCGAAAGGAATACCCCTTAATGTTCGCTATAAAGGAAGTTCGGCTGCTACGTCATTGGATGCCGCAAACATGTTCTCGACTTTCTTCCAAAGCGTGTTAAGTAATAACTCACCACCTTTGTTGGAATCGTACCTGAGCACTTTGCCGCTGCACAACCTGAATTTATCTCGTATTATTTTCTCTCGTGAGGATGTTCTCGTCAAGTTGCAGTCTTTAGATGCGTCCAAGGGAGCGGGACCCGATCATTTACCACCATCGTTCATCCAAAACTGTGCGGACTCTCTCGCATTTCCAGTGTCCGTTATTTTCAATCGATCGTTGACTGACGCTGTTTTTCCTAGTTACTGGAAATCTGCTGCTATCACACCTGTGCACAAGAGTGGTAGCGTTCATGATGTGGAGAACTATCGGGCGATATCGATTCTCAGCTGCCTCCCGAAGGTATTTGAACGATTGATATACGACATTGTTTATCAGTCTGTGCGTCATATCATCGTTGAGGAACAACATGGCTTCGTCAGTAAACGATCTACAACCACAAATCTTATGGCGTATGTATCCAGCATCATCGACAAACTTGACAAGCGACAACAAGTTGATTCCATTTATGTTGACTTGTCAAAGGCCTTCGACCGTGTTCCGCATCGCCTTGCTGTCGATAAGCTTAAACGCATTGGATTCCCGGACTGGTTAACAGATTGGATTGCTTCTTATCTCGCAGGACGAAGCGCTTTTGTTCGATTAGGTGATACACTTTCTACACCTTTTGATATCTGTTCTGGTGTGCCACAAGGCAGTCATCTTGGACCATTGCTCTTCATTTTGTTTATAAATGATCTTGGCACGGTTTTGAAATCTCCGAAATCTATGTTTGCCGATGATTTGAAATTCTACCGACTTATAAAATCTTTGGAGGATTGTAAATTACTTCAGCTAGACATTGACGCTTTGTTAAATTGGTGCACCATCAATGGAATGGAGGTGAATATAGAAAAATGCAGCGTGATTACATTCACTCGGATCCTATCGCCGAACATGTTTAACTATAAAATGTCGTCAGCCAACTTGCACCGCAACTTCGTCGTCAAAGATTTGGGAGTTTATTTGGACAACAAGTTAACTTTCTCCGAGCATGTAGCGTCTACTATCGCCAAAGCGTTCTGCATGTTAGGATTTTTAAGGCGAAACACTCAGTCGTTCCAGAATGTGTACAGTTTGAAAACGCTTTATTGTTCGCTTGTACGCAGCATCTTGGAGTATGCCGTTCCTGTTTGGGCTCCTTATCACGGAGTCCACATTAACAGCATTGAGAGGGTGCAGAAATGTTTCATCAGGTATGCTCTTCGCCTTTTACCTTGGACCGACCCAGTTCGTTTGCCGCCGTATGTGCAACGTTGCGCATTAATCCACCTGCCTACGCTTGCTGACAGGAGAATCAAACATCAACGAATGCTTATTTTTGACATCCTGGACGGGAACATTGAAAGCAGCCAACTCTTGGGTCAACTTAATTTCAATGCACCTAGAAGACAAACACGCCAAGTGGACTTTTTCCATCTACCGTTGTGCCGTACGCAATTCGGACGAAACAACCCGTTAAATGTATGTTGTCGTGTGTTTAATCAAGTTTCATGTTTTTTCGATTTTAATGTTGCAAGATGTACTTTTAGTATTAGGATTAGTTGATAAGCCAGTCTGTGCGATTAATAGTCGAAGACCTGTATATAAATAAATACCGCTAAGCCATAAATGATAAAAATGTGGTAACTACTGTTAAATGTTTCTATTGTCACGACCTCACTTTCTCATTGGCAATTTTATCCGAAGAATAGAATTATACCACAATTTTAATCGTCCCGTGTCGCAACCGCGAATTCAGGAAATTTTGCGTGAATCAATTGTCACTTATCCATTGCGAATCAGATCACTTTTCTAACTCATATTTAGTTCAGAATCTTAAAAATTAGCTTCTATAGACCCATTAAAAATTAAGAAAAACTACAAGGGGCAGACCTATAAGGTTGCACAAACTGTAGACGTAGGACTATACTACTTCTCTATGTCGATATTTTCTCTATCTCGATATCTCCCTATCTCGATGTACCTAGCTTTACATTTGCCTGCATTATTCTCTCTCTATGTCGATGTGTTTTTTTTTCTCTAAGGACATCACAAAGCATATACATAATGAAATGAAAATTGGCGATCAGGGCGCTATATCGTCCTATATCAATATCAATATTCTTCATGTAGGGGCAGTAAAGACATAATTTGAGGTAAAGTGGATATTCAATATGTTTTCCTACGAGACTGTAAAACGAATTCATCTTAATCTGCATATATCGAGGTTTTCTAGAAATTATGCATTTTTAGGTTCAAAATTTTAACTTTAACGTGCTATAAAAATATTTAAAATGTAGCCATCTGTAGCACGGAAATCATTCTTTCGTGGCCAAAACAATTTCAATTAGGGGAACAAGGAGAGATTTGACCAAGCGCAGCATTCTATTATTGGCTATGACGTGTTCTATTAGGTTCTTCGTAGTAGGGAGACTACCAAAAAAAACTATCTCAGGCAAACTTTTATAACTTTTGAAAAAGTAAATTAAAAATTCCGCAAAAAATTATGAACACGAATAATACCTTTTTACATTATATCTCAATGACTTTGGAAGGATTGAAAACTTTTTTAGAGATTTATTCAGGTTTAGCTGAAAACCTGGTCAAGTCTCCCCATGTTCCCCTACATGTGGGGCAGAATGATAAACTGCAAATAAGGGATTCCGTCCCAAACAGCAAACGTGATGTTTTGCAGTGCGAGTGCACTTTACCTCGTCGTCTACTACCCCCCAATACGAGCATCTATCTTCATTTCCCGGTATGCATTATGATGCCCGGAAGGAAAAGTTGTCTCAAAGAAAATCATTGTGTTCTATATGTCTATCTCTTCGTATGTCGATGGTCCCTTCAATATCGACATAGAGAGAGTTAACTGTACATAAAAGTGTGCTGGAAACGAGCACTACACAAAAGAAAGCATAGTGTTTGGACGAACAAGCTCAGTTGCGTCTTTGATGACACTGGGTAGCATCCAGTGTAACGGACTTCTAACTCAGCTACACTGGCTGTGAAAACACAGGGCAGTGATCTGCTCCGCCTGCCGTTCAACAAGCAACTGAGCTTGTCCGGCCAAATCCGTTATTTAAATAGTCTATGATGACGTCATTCATAGAAGCTTTGCGCGTTAGGTACACAAATCTGCCGTGCTGAACTTGGGAAGCGCTATCTTCTGTGTGTAAATGCGCGATATTTTGACTAGGTTGTAAATTATTTAAATTTTTAATTACATGATATTAGAAATCTTTGGGTTTATCTATTGCAATCAATTCTTAGAAGTATTTTGGGCGATATGTGCAAAAACATTGAAAATTTATCGTGAGATGGCTTAATTATATGCGTTTAAAATTGGACTACTTTTCGTTACATACCATTTTTTTCAACCACTTTTTATGTTTAATATGGAATGTATTATAATTGCTAGTGGTAAACTGCCCTAAAACAGCACTTGTTTTTAAAAACTAATGGCTTTCATCATCAAGAATAGTTGAAAATGGTTTGTAAAGGTATTTCCTCGGTTTCGTATTTATAAACTTTTAAATAAAAATATATTTTTCATGTTTTAAATTTTTATATCATTAAATTTTAAAGTTACAAAATTATTAAATCCTTAACTTTTTAAATTTCCTTATCTTCAATATTTAAAATTTTTACCTTTTACATTTGAAAATATTTAAAATTTCAAATCATTAATTCTTTAAATTTTTAAATTTTTGAATCTTTAAATTTTTAAATTTGTGAATTTTTAAATTACAAAATTTTTGAATTCTTAAATTTTTGAAATATTAGATTTTTCAATTTTTCATTTTCTCATATGAAATCCTATTTTTTTAAATTTCAGCTTAAATTCTTTAATTTTCAATTTTGTTTGTCATATTTAATGTTCAGTAAATTTTTTATGTCATATTTAAGATACAGTAATCATTGGGGGTCGGCCAATTCGGACCTAGTAAGGGTTTATGAGCTATAGAACTGGAACGTGTTAACCGATTCACAAACTAATATTTTTCTCCCGAAAGCCAGGTAAATTGCGCACATTTTTTTCTACGGTAACTTTTTCTGATCTCTTACCGTATTGTATATAAGTGAGAACCCCGCAAAAGTACATGAAAGGTCCGAATTACCCCAACCCTGTTCCAATTAGGACCACCCATGTTTTATCGATTTTTGCAATGGAAATGAATTCCTATGTTGATCTAAGTTATTCCTATTTGATTTTCACTAAGTTTCGAATTGTGAATTGAAAAGTTCTCTTTGATATATAAAATTTTGTGGCAAATATTCCATAAAATCGTAAGTAATCGATGAGAACTAAAAGAGTAAAATCCTAAAAATATTTAAATTAAGTTAATCCGGGCAGCGAACTGCACTGGTGTTGCACTTTCTGGCAGAATTGGGAATGAAAACGTCTAGTGGCCTGCTCTTTCGCTAGAAAATGCAACTTTCTGCTCCGTAGTTGTTCATTAATAGACAGCATTAGAAAACTGACTATTTATTTAATCAATTCAATCCATCATGCTATAAATCAATTTCCCAAGACAACGTAATGGAAACTGACGACTGATGTTAAATGACATCCAGTGAAAATAGTGTCAGAATTCTGTCGTGAGCAAATTTTTCTACGCTTGAAAACTGCGTTTTATCATGCCTAAAGCACGTCCAAATATAATGCGCATGATTAGCATAACAGTATAACTGTTATGCTGAAAAGTACACTTTACACGTTCGTTCGCTTAAATATGCGTTGATTCTTAAGCGGACCTAAATAAATAAATATATTGATAAGATAGGGTGACCATATCAGACGAGTAAAAAACCAGGACAGTCGAAAGGGTACTGATTCCCCCGTTACCTCTCAATCGACATTGCCTTTTCCGCATGTTTTCGGCAGTTAAAAAGTTCTGGGGTCTGGCAGGCAGAGCTTGAACAGTAAAAAAGTTATGGGAGTCTGGGAGGAAGAGCTCTGCCAGAAAGTCTTTCATCGGAATTTCACAGTGGCAGTTCTTGCTACACCACCATAAGCAAACGTTTAATGCTGACATGGTCTATGCAGTACCGGCGAGCAGTTTTCAGTACTAAAAACACGACATGGACGTAAATCAGAAACATCAGTGATCCCAAGTAGCTTCCCTGCGCTATGCCTGGCAATCTCCATTGACAACCATTATCTCTCGACTTGAGAGCTGCAAAACCTACCGTTGTTACCAAAAATTTCTCCGTTTAATCGATTGTTATATGAAAACTGGCGGATAGCTTGGTGTAAATAATATCAGTTTGAGCCCGAGCTTGAAAAAATTGACATCCCTGCGTGAATTTGAAAGAAAATAAAATTCAATTCATGCACGTCGCGATGAAAGAAATGTTTGGTTCGTTTCCCTCGTTTTCGTTCATGCTATTCTCGCTGTTAATGTTGTATGGGCTTTCACAATTACCTGGTTTGAGTTGCTTGTGGGGCCTACGGGTCACGATCGCGTATCCGTGTTCTTTGTTATTTACTTTAATATCGGTGGTGCTGGCAGTTGTTTGGGAAGTAGTAGGCACATCACAATGATCGTTCACGCTGTGCGTACGTTCTGTTGTTCCAGTAATCGTTGGTGCCTGAGCTGCAAATCCGATGGTTTGTGATTTAGTTTGTGATGAAGGGATGTGTGAAGGGTATGCTTGCAGTTGATATTGCTTCGTTAGAGGTTTGTGTACATGGTTTCTCGTAGTGTGTCTTCTTGTATAACAACGTAGGACACGCAGGAGTCTGTCCTTCATACGTGCACAGCGTGATTTGAGATTTGGTCACGCGTTTTGCTTTGAATTGAAAGTTCAGATATGAAGGAATAGGTCACTCGCATTCTCACGAAATAAAAACCGTTGGAAATACCTAAATTTTCTCCGGGTTTCAAACTTAAAGGATTCCACCGTTACGTATTCCGACATGATGGTTGTAATAAATTTATTAATAGTACCCAGGTGTTGATCGTGCAGACGCATATCAATCTTATCATTGTCGATATAAATGGGTATCTTGGTCCTATCATGCTCAACGACGTATTGCATGTTGTCTTCCATTGCGTAGCTTTCCGTTATAGCCAAAGTTTTAAATGTTATCAGTAATGAGTGTAGTGAGCTTGTATAACGACGACTTCCGATAGTCTAAACTGCATTTGCAAATTTGCTGTTGAATTTTGCTGTTGAGTTTCAAACATCTTGAAATGAATGATCGATATCGTATCGATGAAATAAACGGTGCTTTATTGCTCACAATGGCTTTGGAAGATATTTATTATTCGATTGTTTTGCTTGTTTATAGTACTGGCACGGTACATATAGACAGCAGACTTTAGGTAGAAACGTTCGTTTGATTCACTGCACTGTTGACAAGAAGAGCGACTGATTAGGTGCTATTTTTCTTTTTATGGAATGGATTTCCAGTAAGACGAAAAAAACCACTAGCAAGAGAACTCAAGTAGAAGCAGAAGCACCAACATGCCGATGTGTCTTTTCAGAGGTACCAAAGGGAATTCTTCGAGTCCCGGATTGAATGACGATTTAAGCCAAGGAGAAGCGCTGGTAACCATTGTTTCATCGATATTGACGAGGTACTCTTGGGAGATTTAAAGAACCATCGAAAGGTACAATTGCGAGATTCGACTATATTAAGTTTTGTTTGACACATTCCGATTGAGGATGAGTATACGTTGCAGTTATGGTTGCGGTCAGTCGTTACTGCGATCTAGAGCATAGTGAAAATCGAAGACTGAATAGATAGAAATATATTAGGCTTACACGAGAAAAACCAGGACAAATCAAGCATTTTCCTCGACTTCCCAGGACACCAGGACAGACAATGCAAAACCAGGACATGTCCTGGGAAACCAGGACGTATGGTCACCCTAGATAAGACTGTTTCAATCCATCAATCCCATTTAAATTCTACAGAATCAATCTATGATTTATTGTCAATATTTCTGCTCGTGTAGGGTCCGCTTTAGCGCAAATTGTTGCCGCTGCGCCGATTCAAACGCCATGTAGGGAAAGATGGAGTAAAACGCACCCCCGGGGCAAAATGCACCCCTTGCTTATATCGAAAACTGCTGAAAATTTCTCGAAAAAGGCAACACCAGTCGGAAGTCCGCCATAGTAAACATACTTTGTCAAAGTTTGATAACCGTACGTCAATAGGAGCTCGAGGAATAAACAAAAGGCAATAACGTGCTCTTCTCATGTTCTTATCGTGTCTCGTGCAACAAGGACTTCCAGCTCTTATAAATGTAATTTGTACTATTATATCAGTGCATTCCAGTTCTATTTATACCGTTGTTCATTATTCTGTCGCACTATACATGAAAAATCTACTAAATAATTAACTTTTTGCTAAATTTATATCTCTTCTCCATTGGGGGCAAAATGCCCTCTTCTTTGATTTAGCTGATTCTTTAATCGAAAACAAAAAAAATGTTCTGAAAACCTACTAATTGCATAACCTAAGGCTATTTAATGGCACACTTTTGTGAAATCTCGTCAGAAAACAAAACTACTTGCTTGTTCACCGAGCATTATGCCCCGTTGTTGTGGAGCTTTCTGCCCCGTTGTTGTAGTACATTATGCCCCGTTGTTGTGCATTTTACCCCTGCACAGGTGCGTTTTGCCCCGCTTATTTTCCAAAAGGCAATTTTTAATGATTTTGAAGAAACGAATATTTTTCATGTTTTTGAATATTTTGCGAAGCGTTATGATTGTGACTCCAGAGGAAAACGTTGGCTAAACGATTTTATCAATTAAATTCTCCCGATTGATGTTCTATATCTGAGTTATGATCATATTTCCTTAGGGGGTGCGTTTTACCCCATCTTCCCCTAAATGTTCAGTGGTGACATTCATCATATGACAGCCCTAGACGACAGTTCTATCAGTTTGGAAGAAGAATGTTATCCCTCTCAGAAGGCTGTCACTGCGACAGTTTATGCGAAACAACAGACATAAAAAATTGGTAAACCGACAGCCCATTTGGCTCGCTACGTTTAGCGTAGAATATTCTCAACAAAACGAGCGCGGTACAGATTGTCCCCAAACAGCACTTTTTCTCACAAGATTGCGCTGTTGCGTTGAGCACACATAGGGACATCCGATTCTATTGCACAGCGACAGTAGGAAAAAGGCAATCATATTGATAAGCCTGGGCCACGACACTGCAGCAGACGCTATTTTTATGAGACTCCCGCGATAAATGACAATCAAGAAGCGTAACAAAAGCGACCAAAACAAAATTTATTCGAAAGGTTTAATAAAGTTAGTAATTTGTCTGACTACTCACTTTAAATAAGTTCGTCATGTAGATTTATAACTCATACGACCTTACATTTTGATACAGTTTTTCACCACGACACTTCATAAATCTTCGCGCTTTTTCTAATATTGTCCTCGCTGATCCACTTTAATTATCCTATCCACGAATAATCCCCAACATCCTAGCTGATAATCGCCCACAAAAAGAAACGGTTATGATTTACAACCGCCGCCGGCCGGAAGCAACTGACCGACTAACAAACGATGCGACCGGGTGTGGAGATAACTTAACGAACCATCTCAAATCAAAACACTCTCTCGCAATATGGCGCTTCGAATCGCGATCGCAGTGTGTGTGTCGATGTTAATTTCGCGCGATCGCACGCCTGCTGCTGTCTAAGCCAAAAGTGACATTAATCGTCGTGAAGTGATTTAGCGGATTGATTTATGACCTTCCGTGTTGCCCCCCTGGATCCGTCACGCCGGGCGGGGCGGCTGTGCAATAACAACAAATTCCTATCGGGGGCTGCTCAGTCAGAGGCGACATCAGGCAGCGAAACAAAAGAAGTGTGATTCACGTTTTCCAATCTCGGACCTGTCAGTCGGTGTTCAGGCACATTTGGTTTGCAGAGTCCCCAGTGCGAATCATCGTAGCTAGTAGATAAATCGTGTTCGACGTCGGTTCTAATCAAAGACAATATACAATGGAAATCTTGTTCGATGCTTCGCAGGGCAACCATCCGTGGATGTTGTCAGCACCCGGCAGTGGAGCAACGGTAAAATCGTGCTTTGATCCTTCCACGGTTGGTTGATGAAATTGAAACCGGGCAGTGTCGAGGGCAGCGATGATGTTCCGTTTCAGCTACTACATGGGACTACCTTTTTCGTTTTCGCCGTCGTCGTCGATTGCCATAACCTGAGATGGCTTAATTTAGATAACAATGTTATTTTGTTTATTTGTTTATTTGTTGTACCGTCACCAACAGACCCCTTGGCCCCAATGGTGGTTACTTAAACTAATTACATTTCAGAATACGAATAATTTTAGTTTTTATCGAATTCCTTGTCAGGTTGAAGTCAAACGCCGTCGCCACACTGTTAAACACACGCTGGAGTCCGGTAACAGCGCCCTGGCGCCCATAGTTAGTTCTCCTGAATGGGACTCGCAGAAGAGAGTTATTGCGCAGAGCTCGAACGCGAGCTTGAAGATCGAGGCGTCCGAGGATTGTAGGGCAATCCACCCTGGCAGACAGTAAGTCCGAGACGAACAGGGCTCGAGAGCAGTCCCTCCGGATGCTTAGAGTATCGAGCTGTATTAACTGACAACGGTTTTCGTAGCTCGGCAGCTGAAATCTGTTTTGCCAAGGAAGATGTCGGAGTGCAAAGCGTATGAACCGGCGTTGGACGGCCTCGATTCTGTCGACACCGTTCTGGTAGTAAGGGTTCCAAACAGCAGAACAATATTCCAGTGTTGAGCGAACCAGCGCACAATAGAGAGATTTTAAACAGTATACGTCCTTAAAGTTTTTCGCTATTCGGAAGATGAACCCAAGCTGTCTTGAAGCCTTATCCACAATGGATGATGTATGTGGTTTGAACGTTAGTGCCGAATCCATGATGACTCCGAGATCCTTGACGTTAGAGTGTCTTGGAATACTCGAGTCGAAGAGATGGTAGTTAAACTGAATCGGATGGCGTTTCCGCGTGAACGTAACGATTGAGCATTTGCTCGGGTTTAAAACCATTCTGTTTAGATCACACCACGTACTAAAGCTGTCCAATTCCCTCTGAAGAAGCTCGGCATCGGTTTTATCCCGTATTTGTTGAAAAATTTTCATGTCGTCGGCAAAAGAAAGGCGGGGTCCTTGTAATTTGATGTTGACGTCATTAAAGTAGAGGAGGAATATCACTGGACCGAGATGGCTTCCTTGTGGGTTATCGCAGGTATGCGATTAACGGAACGCAAACAAATTGAAATCGACCACGACTGGTGCTTCAGGTGTACGGTTATGTTGTTGGACCGGTTCATTATTTAAAGAGAGATTTTTTGGTCATGATTAGTGTTTCGTCGACCTGTTTTGGTATCTTTGTTGACAGCAGACGGACTTGTAGCTTAAAATTGAAGAGTTGTTTATGGCTTGCACTTGTTGGGAGGATCAGGTTGGACAAAAGGCCTGCATCATAAGTATGTGGAACTGTCTTCAAATTATGTGTCAAAAGAACACAACTAAAACTGGCGTGCACAGGCTGGAGCTAGTGACATTAAGCTCCAGGATAGTACAAATGCTGATTACTATTTCGCTGCAAAAACGCGATCCGTTCATCAAAACACTTTACGTGCCTCGAATCCGACGGGTGATCGACGGGTGGTATTTTAGGTCGTAGAGATGCACTTTCTGGTGGAAATAAGTTTTCGTATTCTATTATTATATTTTCAACAGCAAGGAAATTACATCAGAAATACATAAACTATATAAGACTCTTCATTTTCATGCAAAATTTTTTGCCAGCGGAAAAAATTAGATAAATCAATGTGCGCATGAGGGCACAAGACCTAACCCAGAATGATTTGTATTCCACTCGTCAGTAACCGATACCAACTTGCTGTCAGTTAGACAACATATCCTAACCGACACCAAAATTGGCGTCAGTAACATACCAAATCCAAACAGTTCACACAACATAAGGGACGCTTAAAGCATCGAGTGATATCTCGATTTGCCAAGCACAGAAACTCTAGGTCGCTGACGAGTAATATAGGGGAACGAACTGTTTTTTGGCATACTCGCAAACGTTTGGCTTTTATGTGAATACTCGTCAGCGACCCAGAGCTTCTGTGCTTGGCTAACCGAGACATCACTCGGTACCAGCAAGTTACTTTAGGCGTTCTCACATGTTGTGTGAACTGTTTGGATTTAGTGTCTAACTGGTGCCAATTTTGGTGTTGGTTAGGATATATCATCAAGTTGGTGTCAGTTACTGACGAGTGGAAGACGGAACATTCAAATCCAACTTTTCCACATTTTTAGTTATTCGAGGAAATGAAACAAACTGGAATCAAATTGCAAAGTGCAAGAATTCTTTGCAAGTCACTATTTACCTGTTATAGGTGTTTTGGATCAATTTGACTCAGAAATTCTTTGTACAATGATGTTCCATGAATTCGATTTTTTTAACATTGCTGAATATAAGTTAAGTTAACAGGGATTTAACCACCAATGTTAATTTTATTTTGGATTTTCAAAATGAACAAATATTAATCACAGACGTTGGAGAAAATGAAAATGAAAATGCTGTCATAAGATTTAATCGAATAAATCAAGCGGAAAATCAACAGAATTGATATCCTGTTCTTTTATTTTGAAATATTCAGCCGTTTTGTGTGTTGGAATCATTAACACTTTTGTGGAAAAAAGAAGTAATTCATATTGCTATTGCTCTTTATTTGTCCTTGAAAGCCAAAATCCCAACGACTGTAACAGGCACGTAGCCAGAGGGGGAGATAGCTCTCAAATTTGTATCAAATTGTAGTTCTGCGACTCTTAACAAATTTCTATCTCGTTTTGGTTTAAACATTGATGATGAAATGGTGAAGAAGATTGCTACTTCAAACAACTATACTCAGTGTGCTTTCTGCCTCTGCCCGAGTTTGCGCAAAGCGAACGACAAAAACAGATATTTTTATGTTGTGTGCCTTGCCTGAAGAACAAAAGAAACTATTATTTCAATTCTGTCGAGATAGGTGAGGTACAAAAGAAAGACGTTGTACTCCACGCAAATACGGTGGTTGTTGACTTCCGGTATTTTCACAAAAGACCGAACAATTACGATATGGAACATTTGTTGAAAGAGAAAATGGGTGTTTATTTGTTTGTAGTATCAAAACTAATAGATCCCTTGGCCTCAATGGTGGTTCTTAGTCTAGCTACATTTAAGGATAGACAAAAACTTATTTCTAATTTTATTTCTAGTTCAGTGGAAGTCAAATCCTGTAGCATCTCTATTGAAAGCCCGCTGAAGTCCGGTAATATCACTTGGCGATCGTAGTTGGTGTTCCCAAAAAGGTAGTCGTAGAAGAGAGTTAGTACGAGGTGTTCGAATGCGCGATTGAAGATCCTGGTGTTCTAAAATTATTGAGCAATTTACTCTGACAGACAGTAAATCCGAGAGACTTGTACTAACCTAATCCATTGGAAAGGAAACATGTAGGAACTACTTTCCGGTATTGAAAGTATTCTTGAAGAACACCACGCGGCTAGCTCACCTTCTTTCGATCTCAGGGTCGGCTACCGTTCTCGGGAGGACTCACTGTACTTACCATTTTTAAACAATTTATCAAATCAAGCGAATCAATATAGAAACCATCCAACAAAAAAAAGGCTCTCGTAGGAACAAAAAGAAAACGTTTACAATTTTACAATTTATTTTTGAACGGAGTTTTAGGCGCCTAATTATTAACGTTGGGGCCCTTCGCTGATCCGACACGTGGGTGGGAGAGAGGAGGAATTGAACGTACCTGAGCCCGTTTGGCGGGCCGTCGTTGCTGTCGATGCTGCTTGGCGAACAAAGCGGTGATTTTGGCGTCAATACCAGCGTAGCGCCGGTGCTTCCAGCGTGGGTAGAAGTGATGCGCGTGGCCTTTTAGGAAACCGCGCACGCGTTCGAGATGTTACCGTCACTTGGTGCTTCCGTGGCTCCACAATGGCGTATCGTTGTCTAACCCAGGAGCGATTCTCGTCGGCCGTGCTAGGGTGCGGCGGTGGACTTCGGCGGACGTACCGTGGGTTGATAATTTCACGACGCAGTGGCGGGTCGCCGTCTTAATGGAAACCGACTTCTGAAAACTCGTAGCGGCCAACGGTTGGACACAGGCCGAATTTTGACCGCAAAATCACTTCGAGCGGACTCTTGGTGTCAGGTCCGAACCGACATGGGTTGAAAAACTTCCCGTAGGATTTTATACTTTCCAAACTATACCGTTTTATAATTTCATTGAACTTACTCGCCTAAGACTTGCATCCAAACTGACCTACCTCACTCATCATTTCCCAAAAACCCTACGATGTCCAATTCCTTTTATTCTCTCTCTCTCGTCCTCCTTATCTCGTCCTCCTTATCTCTCTCTCCCTTAGCTTTTCCGGAAACAGTGGTTCTGCGGCTAAATTACTGGCACTTGACTCAACTCCACCGCGGTGCCAATCAGTCATGCAGCAAAAGATTCGGCGTTAGAAAATTTTCATTATACAGTTTGCATATGATTAGTGCGGACTATTTTGCCGTTGCGGTTTTTCCGCTACATTCAATACCTTCAGATTGGTGACGGTAGCGGGATTATAGGTGCATTGAGGGGTTATGACTGGTCCAGAGGGGAACACGTTCTAGGCCCCAACGCTGGACGTTCCGGGGTGGGTACGAAAGACCTCTTTTCAGCCCTCGAGCAATACAGGCAGAATTCCCAAATTTCCCCCAAACGCTATCATTTACAATGTTTTTTTTTTCGCAAATTATCGACGCCTAATCATTGGTTTGAATTTTAACGGGATTAGTGGTTAGTACAAAAACTTATCCTATGTTAAACAAAAAATATCAACAAATATATTTTTTTAATTCAATTAAAAAACTAACAACAATAATAATAGAGAGCCAATAGCAAAAAAACTAACAAAAAAGAACAAAATCATAACATACATACTATAATTAAATTAATGGTTGATGGAATTATATTGTTACGAAACAGCTAAAACTTAGATCGGTAACAGTATTTAAAAAAATAGTGTTTTTGTGGTGAGAATGTGGTTGCACCACCCAATGTCCTCCTATCTGAGCCTGCAGTACAAAACATAATGCGAAAGCAGTTTTACATAAAAAATCTATGCATCTATCAAGAACAATCTGGTGCCAGGTTTGTGAAAAGACGGCACATTATAAACTATTTTTCTTAGAAATAGTTGAGGAAAGTAATGAAGTTAAGGAGTTTTGCTTGATATTGAAGGTGCACCACGAACTGGATACACGCAATGCTTAGCAACCGTCATCTGTGCTCATCGTTAAGACAAGTAGAGATAATAAAACTGAGTTTCTGCGGATATCCTCAAGGTAATGTGCTGTCACCACTTCTATGGAACCTTGTCACCTTGGCTTATTGAGGAAACTTAATTAATTTGGGTTTCCGACGTATGAAAACCGAAACCGATGATTATCATATAATAATCACTGGTATTTGCAATAATACATTTTTTGATATGATGCAACAATGGTGTCTTCCTGTTGGACTATCAATTAAACCACATAAAACATCAATGGTACTTTTCAAGCAATGAAGGAACCGGAGCTTGTCCGTTGCAGTTCTTTGACTCTGAAATTGTTATTGCTAATCTCAAAACTTAATTGGACAGCTCACATCGATTTCAGCATCAAGAAAACTTGCATGGTCGTCGGCCAACATAAACGAGCTTACGGAAAATCTTGGGGACTCAAACCTATTCAGTTTATGAGATGTAATGACAATCCAATCAAAGTTCAACCATTTTCAAATGATGGTCTTGATGGCAATGATTGGTGCGTTCTCGACAACACCTACTACTGCTCTTGAGGTACTCTTGAATATAAAACCACTGTATGTGCTTCTAAAACAAGAATCAATTTTTTGTCCATATCGGCTTAAAGTTACAGTAACCTAATAGATCGTGCAACTAGACACACAAAACTGTAGCCCCAAATGGTGACACTTGCTCCCAGTGACTTTACACTGTTGACTGTAGTTTTCCTTCTAAAAGGTTCAATGTGAGAATTCCTCCTCGCGAAGAATGGCTGAATGGAGCGAGAACTTGAAGAATAGTAGTTTGTTATACTGACGGTTCTTTGCTGGAGGGCCGAGCCGGTGCTGGAGTCTATTGTCGCGAAATGAGACTAAACCAGTCTCATTCGCTTGGTGGATACAGTACCGTATTCCAAGTATAAATCTTCGCGATTCTGTGTGTCGTACAATCGGCATTTCAACAGGAAATTTGCGGTAAAGTAATCTATTTTCGCTCTGACTTCAGATTGTCTAATTTACCGAGCCATTCAGCACCACGACTCGGCTCCCTTGTGCCATTTAGCACCGCAACTCCCTTGTCGCACCATTCAGCACTTACTTACTCGTTGAGCTCCCGACTTGTACGCGAGCTACTCGATCTAGTCCCCGGCGGTGGACCTAGCCCACTCAACGGACCAGCCAGTAGGTACTGAGCTCCATCCACCGATTTCCGGCGGAGCGTAGCCTCCAGTTCACTGGCACCCCAACGACCCGCTGCTAGCTATTCGACGCGGTCTACTCGGTCTAATCCCCGGTGGTAGTCTTGCCTGCTCATGAGATACCCGGTGGGATGTCGAGGTCGGCGCCCCGACGACCTGAACCCGTTGCTCCATCGCGCACTATTCAACTGGTCCCCGGCGGTGGACCCAGTCCACCGGACTGGAGAGATTTCCGGCGGCGAAATTTCTCTCGAAATCCGATTTAGGGTTTTATGGCGACTTTATAGCCTTTCTGGGTCTCCTCGCCATTCCCTCTGCAGCTCGGAGAGTATACTCGTCACCACTCTGTTAATAGCGTCCGAGGTATGGTCGTCGTGGTACATCTCTTCGATGATATTGTCAGCTGTCACACCAGGTATACAACTACGAACTTCCTCGAATCTAGGGTATTCGAAGACCACGTGTTCCGATGTCTCTTGCACGTTTACACAATCTGGGAAAAGGGGTGACGAAGCATATCCAAATCGATGCAAGTACTTCCGGAGGCATCCGTACTCGGACAAAAACTGCGTCAAATGGATGTTCACCTCTCCATGCTTCCAAGCCGGCACATTTGGGATAAATCGGTGGGCCACCGAGTCCTCTCGGACTAGTCTTCTTGCATTACGTGCATTTCTCCGCTGGTAGCATTCCTCCGACGTTTGGTATGATTCCCGCTATTGCGTTCAATGCATTACCAAATTTTTGCAGGCGTAGTCGACGTGGTTATTGAAGCTCAACCGGTTGTCGATTATCACTCCCAATTGCTTCAGTGCACGCTTCCGTGCAATCACGTGCCCTCCGACTTCGATCTACATCCGCAGCGACGTTTTGCAGTTGCTGACCAACACCACTTCCACCTTGTAATGAGCTATTTGCAGCTTAACCCCGTTTCATCTAGCTCTTAATCGCGTCGCTGGTCTCCGTCACCGACACCTCTACTTCTTCAAGTGTCTCACCCATTACCGTTAGTGACACGTCGTCCGCGTAACCCACGATTTTCACTTTCCTGGGCATCTGCAGCGTTAAGACCCCATCGTACATCCCGCTCCAAAGAGTTGGACCGAGAACGGAGCCCTGAGAAACACCCGCTGTGACTCGCATTGACTTCTTCTCTTCGTTCGTCTCGTACAGCAGCACTCTGCTCTGAAAGTAGTTCTCCAGGATCTGGCATAGATAGTTGGGAACCCTCATTGTGTGCAGCGATGACTTCCCAGCTGGCGCTGTTGAATGCATTCTTCACATCTGTCGTGACCACAGCGCAGTATCGATCTCCTCGTCGCTTCTGTTTAGATACCTTCTCAGTACTCTCGATCGAGCACTGTTCGAATTGCATCGACTGTCGATGCTCCTTTGCGTTCATCCGTACTGCATCTTGGACAGTCCGCGCTCATCCTCCGTGAATTTCGTCAACCTGTTAAAGCTGATTCTTTCCAGGAATTGTATTCAGAAGACATATGGGCTTATAGGAGACCTGATCGCCGGATGGTTTCCCTGGCTTCGGTAGCAACACCAGCTCCTAAACCTGCCACAGCCTTCGATTTGATATTCCATCCATTTGATGCACATTTGATATTCCATCCGAACCGGGGGCTTTTTTGATTTCAGGCTCTTCTGCGGCGCTTCTCCGATTTAATCACTAGTCACTTACCGATCGTCCGTGTTTGCTCCGTCTTCTCCGCCGTACGGTGTCAGTGGCCAGACACTTGGATCGTGCTTCGGAAAAAGACCTTCGACGATCCTCAGCTTACCCGGGCACATTTCGGTTAGCGTCGTCGAGTCCTTGATTTTCGTTATCACGATTTGGTACGCGTCGCCCCAGGGATTGGCGTCAATTTCTTGACACAGCTCTTTGTGGCAATATGACTTGCTAAGTTGATCTCCCCTTTTGAGGCGGCCCTAGCTTCCCGAAACGCTGCCTTGCGCTCTTCTCTATCTGGCTACAAACAAGCAGCGGCTAGCATACTTACGTTTCGTTCTACTAGTAAACGTAGCGTCGTCTATTGCGTGGCTCCAGTTTTCGCGGCATTTTTATGTCACAAACCGTCACAATCATTCTTGTTTGATCAGCTACATCTACGTTCTTGGTCCCGCCGGTCGGTCAAAATGCATTAACGGAGAGTTTTTTTTTTGTTTTCCACTTTCGTTAACCGGTCTTCCTTCTGCGTACTGCAGCAGAGTTACATTGGCCTGGTAACCGCTAAACGTATACGTCTCCAATCCATGTTCGCCGTCAATGAAGGACTACAGAGTGTGACGTCACTGATAGACTCCCTCTAGGCTCTCCGAAATGTGTAAAAAGAAACTTCATTGCACAACCGTATGTGTTACTTCGCTAGAGCTTCCTGCAGGACACCCCCTCTTGTGTTGGTTACTCTACTGCCCCACTTCACAGCCCAGGCGTTGAAGTCACCACCAATGATTACCGGTTTCCGACTGATCAACTGCTCGGTTAACTGCCCCAGTTGAACCGCTCTACTGACATCATTGGAGGAGCGTAACAGCTACACACGAAGACGCCGTTGATTTTGGCGATCACGAAGCCCTCATATGAGCATTCTACCATTTCTTGAATGGGGAATCTGCCCATAACTTGTATCACAGCCGTTCTTGATCTGTCCGCCACGCAGTTACCGTTATCAGGGGGGACTTAATAAGGTGATCAATTCGATATCGCACACAGTTTCTGTCGTAGACTGCCACAACAGTTTCTGTGCGGTGTCACAGTGTTTCAGGTTTATCTGGGTTATCTCCATTACCGTTGGCCTGCCAAGTCTGATGATCGTTTCCGTTCGCTGGGGGGCAAAGCAAGTACTTCGACCTCTGCGTGCAGTCTCTCGCAAGATGGCCCGTTTCCCAGCATTTCCAACACATCCCGGATCAAACTGGGCCTTTGAAGGGTCCCGGCTAAATGTCCACAGCCCAAACACTTGAAGAATTTCTCCGCTTGTTTATTTATTCGTGGGGTATCTCGATCATCCTATCGTAACTTTGCCTACCTCTAGTGCCTTGTCTGTAACGGTTACCGGTAAACGAATCGTCACTGTCTGAGTTCCTTCGAATCCCTTTTTTAACCAGATCGTCATGTGCATCTCGCCCAGGTTACACTACTGCTTGAGTGCATCTCTCAACTCGTCTTCCGTCGTGATTTCATCAAGGTCCTTGCACACAATCAACATCTCCGGATTTAAGGCTTTAACTTCTGCCTTTTCATTCATAGATTTAGTAATAGTCTCCAGCAAGGTCGAGCTGTTAGTCGTGGGATTCTTCTTCAACTTGAGGAGCATCTCGCCTTTTTAGGTGCGTCTAACTCTTACCACGTTTTCCCCCAAATTCTTCAACTCCGGGCCCTCTCTGACCTTCCTTTACTTCGGCAACAACAGTGTCCTCGAGCGTCTGCCTCTTTGGTCTTTCGCCTCCTGGCGAGGATCTTGTCCGCTTTGAAGTCATGGGAACTGGCGTGTTCTCCACTCCACTCTGCTTCTCCTTACCCTGTTTCAGAGGGGCTAGGAAGATAGTAGCCATAGCCGACGCCAATGCTGGCTCAGATACATTCCTTCTCCGCGTTGCCGTGTCATATTCCTTCTCGGTAGACAGTGGCGCCTTTCGGATTCTGATGACCATCTCCTTAACTCTTACGTCCCTTAACCCCCCATTTCATTGAAAATGTAAAATTTACAAATAATGGTTCTCAGCCGCGTTCCAACCAAATTTGATGCGTTTTTTTGGAAACAATCACAAAATTTGTGCAGTTTTAGAAATCGAGGCCACCTTTCCGGAACTGACCGTAGTTCCGGATATATTGTTGGGAGTACTGGGGGTACCCCCTTTTCCGAAACGCAAAAAACTTTCGTAGCGGTCTGCAAAACAAACGCATTGACCTACATTCTGGGAGTTTTTGGTCGAATTGGCCCCACTACGGGGTATTCCGGGAACCTGGTTCCTCCGGCAAAGTGGCCATTTTTCGATTGTTTATGAAACCCGACTTGCGGGGTGTCAAACTTCATAAGTTGGCAAAATAAAGTGCACTGGCGACCAGTTTGAGTGTTTTTGGACAAATCTGACACATCCCGGTATCTTCCGGGAACCTGGTTTCTCCGGCAAAGTGGACACTTTTGGACCCTTTTGAAACCCTGTGTTGCGGCATGTCACACTGCATGAATTTTTGAAACAAATACCTTAAAAGACATTTTGAGGGTTTTTGGTCTAATTGGCCACACTCCGGGGTATTCCGGAAGCCTGGTCCCTCCAGCAAAGAGGACAATTTTCGACGGACCGCAAAACCCCTTTTGCTGTACGTCAAATTTCATAATTTTGCTAAGCAAGTTCACTGAAGGACATTTTGGGGGTATTTGGTCCAATTGACCACACCCTGGAGTATTCCGGGAACCTGGCTCCTCAGACAAAGAGTACAATTTTCGACCAGTTATAAAACCCGTCTTGCGACATGTCAAACTTTATGATTTTGCAGAACAAGTACACTGGCAATCATTTAGAGTTTTTGAGCGAATTGGCCACAACTCGGGGTATTTAGGGAACCTGGTTATCCAGCAAAGAGGAAACTTTTTGACCGATTATAAAACCGGTCTTGCGGGATGTCTAACTTCATAATTTTGCGCAACCAGTGAACTGGAGAACATTTGAAGGTGTCAAATTGGATACATTTCGGCATATTTCGGAAATCTGGACTCTCCGGCAAAGAAGACAATTTTCGACTAGTTTTAAAGCCTCCTTATGGACATTGTTTCTCGCATCCACTCCTCCTAGAGCTCCTAAAACCAAGCACTTCGCTGCCACTACTTTGGCGTCTGTGAGGTGTAACTCATCCTGCTCTGCTCTGGCTGTTGTTGTTGTTGCTTCTCCTCCTTCTGCTGTTGCTGTGTATGTGTGTATGTATGTATGTATGTGTGTACCCCACTAATTAGAGATCGGACTTGCCTCACGGCGTCATTTTTCTTTATGAATGAAATTCAACCAAATTCATCTATACAGTTTTAGTTTTGAATAAATATCTACATAACTAATGAAGAATAGAACACAAATTTTCGCTATCTACTCGTCAAGCCCGTTGCACAAATATCGATATTGTTAGGGTTGTCTAGAAAATTCCTTAGCTGGAAGTAACTATTTTGAATTTGAAAATGCCGACATTGATGACATTGAAGACATTGATTTTCGCCATCTACTCGTCAACAACTCAGCAATAAACGACTCTCACAAGACGCAGGATTCAGGGGTAGAAATATTTTTCTTTGCTGCTGTAAGATTTCTATTTGCACAGAATTTCCGTGAGATAAAAATTGGAACTAAATAGCAGAGTTTGAATTTTTCCGGCCATTCCTGAGTGATGTGTTAAAAAGACGTAATTGTAGAGAATGACCTTTTGCACATTTCTGTAAAAATGTTGTTTTATTTGTTGTGTTATCAATGGACTGCAAGCAATGATTTATTGAACATTGCTATTTATTGTAGATTGAAAACTATCGCTCTCCGTAAAGTCTATAATTATCGCTAGACCAAATAAACACACACTGAAAACAAATAATTTGCACTTCCCACCAATCGCTTGTTATTATATCATTGATCATTCCCACGTGCAACCAGGCCCTGTAGGTCACCTTTTTTGTCAAATCCCAGCACCGGCTGGTGCAATGGAAATCTGGAGAGCCCACCTCCTCCATCCCCATTCAAAAGTACTTTACCGACTCACCCGATAATTACCACCCGTTCTGTGAATGGCGGCAGTAGTGCAACAGTTGTTACGAGGTGATTTACATCCACCCATAAACCAGCCACAGTCGAACACATCGACAGCAACAGCATCGGTAGGTACAAGGCCAAACCACTCTCTCGCCTACGATCGATCGGGCACCAGCGCAGCCCCGGGAACAATCTCCATCAAAGAAGTCGAGCAGTCGCTGAGCGTTGGCGTGCTGCTGGTATCGATCATTCCGCATAAATATCTGTAGGGCGGCTTATCTCTGCCGTCGATGGGCGCGAGGAAGTATCAACCGATCTGAATGCATCTCAATTAAGCCCTAATGAGCTTTAATCACACCAACTACCGGTCTTAGTCCGGTCTACCCTTGGAAGCTCCGATTCTTGCCCAGAAGCCTGCAGTATTTCAAAGAGCATGTTCGCACCTTTGCTCAGTCGTGTAGCTGCGGGTATCGTCGCCTTTTATCGGTTGTCCGTGACCAATGGCTATCAATGCGACACGATCGTTACGCCTACGAGCAGCTGGCGAACGGTTTTGAGGCGGAATGAGGCGGTTGTACGTATTGCGAAAGTCGTCTCGATATTTTATCTTGCCTTTGTGCTCATTAGTATTTTTATTTCAGATGCTTTGTCAACGGTTAAACTTTATAACGTAATATTTCAATGGAATATGTCATATCCGCAATTATTGTACCCGTCGATTAGCATCGTCAATTGTGTGAATTTACACCAACAGGTGTGAAAGTGCACGGCAGTGTGGAATTCCAATTAAATGTAGTAGACCCACTCGGCAATCAACACCATCGTGTAAACTTCTTAGATCCCAATACCGCAATCATTTCCTCGTAACAACGTAAACGAACCGCCCGCGTTAAAATTGTTGCGATCCGAGTTCTAGCGACTTCAAATGGCTTCCATAAATTGGCAGCGAATAATTTATATGCACATTACATCGCCAATAATCGCCATCGCCATCGCCGCGCAACTACATTATGCGAAAATATTTGCTCGTTCCGAACCGAGCATCGATGTTGTTTCGTTGCGCTTTACTCCCACGCCATTTGTGCGCGCCAAGAGAAGTTCGTCGTCCAGCAGCCAGCAATGGCGAATGGCGCGGGAATGCGGCACAGTTCAGCACTTTTCATATTTCAATATTTTAATTAAACTAAGCCACTAAGGTTCGCTTCCTTCTTCACATTCCACACCAAAGAGCAATTTGTCGAAGAGGTTGTCTTAAACAGTGGACGACCGTGATGTCACTCTCGGTTTGGAGGGGAAATAGCCAGCAACGAATAGGCGCAGCTATAGCTAGTTTAGCGGTTGCTGAATAGGTGTAAGCCCCGATAAGATGTTGGAGGTTGTTTTTGGAAATGAGAGTAGTGGTACTTTGGTTTCACAATTATGATGACGATTGTATAAATTGCAACCGTTTGTAGGGGATTTTTGTGAAATGATCTCAGGAACAAAAAATAGAATAACTTTTGTAAGGTCTCAAATGTTAGAATCAAGAAGAACGTTTAAAAACAAGATCTATGTTATGTATTTAATGTTCTAGGAACAGCTAATGTAAAATTATACAAAAAAGTAGTATTCGTTTCATTTTCTGTGTTTTCAGAATTGGCGGTGGTCGCCTATTTTTGTACGGTAATTCTTCGAATACCTTTGAAAATAAACAACTACTTTTAGATCTTTTTTTGCCTTTCTCATATAGAAAGGTTATGCAATCACTCTGAAAAACGTCAACCTAATCCCGGCCAAATTTTTTTTCGACTCGCATAAGGTTTCTAGATTTTAACAGGGGCGTAGTTGATGGTTTACGGAGAGGGGTTACACTCCCTCTACTGTTCACTCCCCTCCTTTAAAAATCTCCTTAAATCACCCCTCAGACCACCACCCCATCCAGCCCTCATACCCCTCCCTTTCAACCCCATCATCTTTAAACCACCACTATACCACAAAGCATACCAATTTAAGCTGGGGAGTCGTTCGTTCATGGGACTTTCGCCCTCCTCACATACCCACTCCCGCATGACAAAATGAGTTAGCAAGCAGATAACATTGATCTAATGCTGATTATGGAGTATGATATTTTTTTGTTTCAAGTGTTTCACCGTCGACACGTAGCTCATCAAGTTCGTGGCTGGCATGCCATTGTGTATAAGTGCAAAGTGTACTAAGAATGTAATGGACATTTCCACAATTATGTTGAACATAAAAAGCCTCCGTGCCATAGTTTAGAGAAATGGGAAAGGAATAATTGCACCGCTAGGTGGATTAAAATAGGTTTTTAATATTATTTTTTATTTGATTATATTGTTTTGGTTGCTTTTTATTTCTAATTTAGTATATTGGGTGTTCAGCCAAAAGTAGTGACTTTTCATCCCTATTGTTTACATGATTCAATTAATTATTATTAAGTTATAATATGCGTTCGCAGTTAAGTATTTTTTCAGTAGGGTGTTTTAAACCTACTTGTCTTCTGAATAAGGAGTTAAAAAAATCTTATAAACTAACTTATAAACTATAAAGAGAGCTAATCGTTACAATTGAAGATTGCAACGATTTTTGTCGGAAGTTGCTTATAATACTGTTCGTCATAATTTATAATGTTTCTATGTTTGCAAGTCTGTGCAACTCATTTGTGCTAAACCAGGGAGGACGCTTATTTTCAGAATTTTATTCTGAATCCTTTTAAGCGTTTCCTTCCTAGTAGCACAATAACTTGCCCAGATTGGCACTGCATATAGCATAGCCGGTCTAAATATTTGTTTATAAATTAATAGTTTGTTCTTTAGGCAGAGCCTAGAATTCCTATTTATAAGAGGGTATACACATTTTATATATTTGTTGTATTTTGTTTGAATTCCTTCAATGTGATCCTTAAAAGTGAGTTTTTTATCGTAAATCAAACCCAAGTATTTAACTTGATCTGACCACGTTAAATTCAAACCATTAAATTTAATAATATGGTTATTATTTGGTTTAAGAGAAGAAGCTCTTGGCTTATGCGGAAAGGCAATCAATTGTGTTTTTGCCGCATTGGTGGAAATTTTCCATTTTTTCAGGTAATCATTGAAAGTATTTAAGGCTCAAGTTACCTCAAGGCTTGGTAGTATGCGTAAGAAAAATTGTGTTCAGCTTTGCCACCAGATTATCCATTTAAACCTTTTCAAAACTCTAAAAGAAGAATATCAGTCGATTTATTAGATCATCACGATTCAATTCATGCAAAATACTTGCTGGAAAAACCATCGGCTTAGCTGGATGGTGTTTTTGAAAAAGTGGCTGTGATTTTTTATCACACTACCACACCGAGCTGGGGTACGCAACACAACTGCGCAATGAAAAAACCACAGCCACTTTTTCAAAAGCACCATTTAGCTAAGCCGATGGTTTTTCCAGCAGGTATTTTGCATGAATTGAATCGTGATGATCTAATAAATCGACTGATATTCTTCTTTTAGAGTTTTAAAAAGGTTTAAATGGATAATCCGGTGGCAAAGCTGAAAAGAAATTTTCCTACGCACACTACCAAGCGGTCAATTCTAATACATGCTTAAAAAAGGTAACTTGAACCTTAAGTTTCGTTGCAGTCGATAGCAGATAATACGAAGACTCCTACCAGTGGCTGAGATGCTAGTATCATCACAGAAAAGTGACTTTTTACAGCCTGTAGGTAGATTTGGAAGATCAGAGGTAAAAATATTATATAGTATTGGTGCGACGCTTGATCCTTGAGGGACGCCTGCTTTAACGGGTAGCTTATTAGATTTACAATTCTGATAAGAAACCTGTAGGGTACGGTTAGCAAGATAATTTTTAATTATCTTTATTATGTAAATTGGAAAATTGAAATCCCACATTTTGGCAATTAAACCTTTGTGCCAAACGCTGTCGAAAGCTTTTTCGATGTCTAGAAGAGCAACTCCAGTGGAATAGCCCTCTGAGATATTTGCCTTTATCATGTTAGTTACTCTCACAAGTTGATGAGTAGTTGAATGTCCAATACGAAATCCAAACTGCTCAGGAAGAAAAATAGAATTCTCATTGATATGTGACATCATTCTAGTTAGAATGATTTTTTCAAATAGAAGAGAGTAAACTAATTGGTCGATAGCTAGATGCTTCTGCTGGGTTTTATCTGGCTTCAAAATAGGAATAACCTTGGCATTTTTCCATCTTTCAGGGAAGTATGCTAATTCAAAACATTTGTTGAGTATTTTGACCAAGTATCTCATGGTGATTTCGGGAAGGTTTTTAAGAAGAATGTTGAAAATTCCATCATAACCTGGAGCTTTCATATTTTTGAACCTTTTCATGATGGATTTGATCTCTTCATAGTTTCAACAATATCGTCTAGAGACAATACTTGATTTGAAACGTTTTCATATTTTTGTAAGACTTCGGTTTCAATAGGACTCACAACATTGAGATTAAAATTATGGACGCTTTCAAACTGCTGAGCAAGTTTTTGGGCTTTTTCTTCGTTTGTAAGAAGTATGTGGTCACCTTCCTTCAAAGCTGGAATTGGTTTCTGAGGTTTCTTAAGAACCTTGGAAAGTTTCCAGAAAGGTTTAGAACTTGGCTTGATTTGTTCAACCTCTTTCGCGAAATTTTCATTTCTTAAGAGTGTGAATCTATGCTTAATTTCTTTTTGTAGATCCTGATAGATACATTTCATAGCAGGATCACGAGAACGTTGATATTGACGTCTTCGAACATTCTTCAAGCGAAACAGAAGTTGAAGATCGTTGTCAATAATAGGAGTATTAATTTTTTTCTGTGTTGTTGGTACTGGTAAATTTCTAGCATCAACTATAGAATTACTTAAATTTTGTAATGCCGTATCAATGTCAGCTTTATTTTGTAAATCAAGGTCATGATTAAAATTATTCTTTGTACCTTTCCCAATTCGCTTTGTGATAATTGAACACTGAGCTAATGAAGTTGGAAACAACTTCTTGAGAAAGTGAAAAAGTTCCTGGAAGATGATCAGAAACAAAGTCAGCATGTGTAATCAATTCGCTACAAAGGTGACTTCGGTCTGTCAAAACCAAATCAATTGTTGATGGATTCCTTACAGACGAATAGCATGTAGGACCATTCGGGAACAAAATTGAATAATAACCAGCAGAGCAATCATTAAAAAGTAGTTTACCGTTGGAATTGCTTTGAGCATTATTCCAGGCTCGGTGTTTGGCGTTAAAATCGCCGATTATGAAGAATTTCGACCGATTTCTGGTAAGTTTGTGTAAGTCTCCTTTCAAGAAATTAATTTGCTCGCCAGTGCACTGAAAAGGCAAATAGGCTGCAGCAATAAAAATGATACCAAGATCAGTTTCAAAATCGATACCCAAACTCTCGATCACCTTGGTGTCAAGAGACGGCATAACGGAATGTTTGATCCTGCGATTAACCGCTATTGCGATTCCTCCGCCGAATCCAACAGCTCGATCAAATCGATGAATAACAAAATTAGAGTTACTCTTCAATTTAATATTTAGTTTTAAAAAAGTTTCGGTCACAACGGCTATATGCACATTATGTATCTTCAAGAAGTTGAAAAATTCGTTTGTAAATTCACGTTTTTAATGAACGAGCATTCCAATTTAATAAATTTAAATGATTATTTAAAGTCATTGTTAAACTTTAATTTCATTACAATTTTGATAGCAAATTCCCACCCCGCTTGAAAGGCTTCAAACACGGAGGTACAATTTAACATGGCAATCATCATAGGTAAGATAGAGTCTTACAGATATTTTAATTTTTCTTCCGTTACGCTACCTAGATCCATTGGACTAAATAAAGCGTTGGGTGCAAACGAGTTTGTAGGCGTGGTAACGGTAGCCGTTATTTTTGCCTTGTTACCTGCCACTGAAGCATAAGATGACACACCATTGTAGGATGGTGTGACGGAAGTAGAAGAAGTTGTTAATCTATTTTGAATGGGATTAACACGTTTGGACGTGTTTTCTTGAAGTGTACCTGTAGAAATAGGTACATTTTTGGTTGTTGTTTTTATTGTCTAGAACGAGAATTTTTAATTTTTTCTCGAACAGGACAATCCCAGAAATTCGATTTATGATTTTCGCTACAATTAGCGCATTTGAAACTTTTTGTGGTTTTTTCACCGGACAAGTATCTTTCGTGTGCGATTTATCACCACAGATCATACATTTGGAATCCAAATGACAATTTTTTGTGCCGTGCCCAAAGCCTTGACATCTACGATACTGGGTCAGATTTTGAATTCTGCCCCCATGTCGTCCATAACGTTCCCACTTTACTCGCATGTGGAACATAAAACGTGCTTTTTCAAATACTTTCAAATTATTAACCTCATTACGGTTAAAATGAATTAAATAAAGCTCCTGGATAATTCCGATAGAGCGTACTGGCGTGTTATCGCCGGTAGTCTTTCTCTTCTTAAGAATATCTTATGAAGGAGAAAAGCCAAGTAAATTTTTCAATTCGCTGGATATTTTATCCAAACTTTGACCTTGAGGTGGCCCTTTCAAGACAGCCTTGAATGGTCTATCTGTCTTGAAATCATATGAATAAAATTTATATAACTTCTCCGTAAGATACTGGAGTAGTCGTTTGTGGCCAATCAATTCCTCCGTTGTAACTCGACATTCTCCTCTTCGGTCAATCTGAAAAGAGACTTTCACGTCCGGAAAGAACGTCGGAAGCTCAGTTCGAAAGGCTTTGAAGTCGGAGATCATCACTGTTATAGGCGGACGTGATTACGTGAAGCTAAGCAATCATGTGAAAAAATGCACCCAGAGGCGAGATTCGAACTCGCAACCTTTGAGACTCCGGCCCAATGCACTAACGCTTATGCTAACCCTGGGTATGGTGACATCCCAGAAAGAACATATGATTATCCCACTGGCGACGGCGATCGTACCCTGCCTGCAAAGCGAGAATCACACACAACGGCAGCTGATCACCCCAACACATTTGATCTATTTAATTTCCTCGCTGGATACCAAGGCCCAGGCTTGTTTTCACATGATTGCTTAGCTTCACTCACCATTTCCGATAGATTTCCCCGTTGGATACCACCAGTCCTAAATAAGGTGTTGGCACTTAAGTCAAAAGACCAAAAATTGAATTATTAGTTCTCATTGGCATTATGCACAATGCGAGGAAATTTAGAAATTTCATCAGCTTCACATTCGGATAAAACATCGAATGAGTTGCTGCAGTCAATTGAATTTTCGGGTGGAAAAGATACTCTTTTCCGTTTAGCTTTAATTTTTGGCACACGGCCTTTCTGGGAGGACCCAGGCATGTTGGAAGAATTAAATATTTCTTTAGGCTGATTTGTACTTGAAAAATGTTTTAGTCTTGAGAAAGACTGTTGCTGTTGAGAAACTATAGGTAAACCAGGAGCTATCAAGATTTGTGACCGGTTCCAACGTAGGTTCAAGTCGGTATGTACTTTTAGATCTTAATTTATTGCAAATAAGCAGTAGTCTACATATTAATAATGTAATTTCAAAATGTTTGTTGACCAGATTGCATTGCAAGGAAACACGTGTCCGACAATAGAGTGACGACAAGAAAAAAATGACCCCCATCCGCCCACCCTTGAGTCGATTCATAATCTCACCAGGAGTATTTGAAGCAAATCGGACAAGACTAGCAACCGGACCAACGTGCCTGAAGCTTGTATGGGATTTTTCGACAATTTATATGGAGAAAACCCACAAGCTCGCATTTTCGCCGCTAGGTGGCACTGTATGCATCGTATTGTCACTGTAAGTGAAAATAAAATTGATTATTTAATTGTTTACACTATGCCGAAGACTGCTAGTCAATCCTACTTTGTTAAAAGAAGTTATTAAACTTTTAGCGAAGTGATGTCCGAGACAGTTTTGCACATGGCGCCTAGCAGGGCATGGTTGTGTATTAGTACTCGATTCCCACGAACTATACATTTTGGTGAAATAATGGTTAGTTTTGCTCAACAGTATGTTCAGAAGAATTATAGTACATAATGCGAGTTATCTTTTGGTTAGAAAATTTTAGTTCCACAGATGACCGCATAAAGGGCGCCAATACTAACTTTTCAACGGAGATATAGAAATTAGGTGTCTTCTACAAAGTTGTAGAACAGGCATTTTGTAATAATTTTTCCAAACATTTTGATATTCTTGAGAGCTGTGAAAACTCCGAGAAGGTAATGGATAAAAGGTTTCTTTCATACTCTTTTATGTCTTTGGTTTAGTACGAATCTCCCAAAACTTCTGCTTCCAACGGTTACTGGAAGCAATTTCTAAGCCTTATGGAATTAACAATATAGATGAGACAGTAATTTGCCCAGTATCCAAGGAAAGAGGTTGTACTGCTCTCATTGGTAATCTGCGTTTTAAAAGCAACATTTCAATAAGTGGTCAGATAAACTCAAGGTTACAAATGGAACAAATTCTGGATGTTTCATTCTGAGTTGATATTAACCGAATATGATTTGATTACAGAACCTGCTGAACCGGCAACATCCCAAAATCATTTTTGATAAAACTTGCCACAAACCAGCAAACGTAAGTCTTAATACAATATGAAAGGATAATTATCGTTAGTTGCGACTAGTCTATCAGCAATATTTCGATGAGGTTATAATGAAAAAAAAAGGTTGAAATAAATTTACAAAGAAAAAGAGAAGTGAGATTGTATAAAAAGCCGGTTTAAGAAGAACAGATAAAAACGAGCAAGTAAAAAAAAAACTTTTGACGAAGAGCAGATATAAAGGGAATTGCAGTGTAAAAACCAATCCAATCTAAAACTAATGATGTAAATGTAATGAATTAATCCACAATTCGAACACATAGCAAAAAAAACAATCCAAAGGATACCGTCAAACGGGGTTACTTGCAACACTTTTCAACTTCAAAGCGGTATAACTAAAAATGCTGTAACATTAGAATAATTTTCAATATGTACAAGCGCTAATGGGAGTATAAAGACTACTAAATGGTATTTTACAAATCAAAGCATCATTCCCTGTTTTCACGATGGCCAAAAATTATGCCTGTTGCAAGTAACCCCGCATATGGGGTAACTTGCAACACATGAACTTCATTGAAGTCTATTGCTGTATATTTTTGTTTACCTTTAGTACATTGACCAAATGTACGATAATTTGGATACCCATGTTATTTACAAAGAACAGCGACCAAATGTACTATAATTTGGATGCCCATGTTGCTTATAATCAACAACGTTTTTGAACAGCGGGAACATTCGATTTATTCAAGAAATTCCTAGGAAAGGCTAGCTAACAGGGTTTTAACCCTTCATTTCAGAACTAGTAAGTAACAAGTATTATCCATAGAACTATAACTTCAGTTCTATCACAATTAACGTGATTAGATTCCACTGGAACAGTGCAGTGAAACTATCAGTGAACGGCGAGAACTAAATTATACTACATCTTTGTTGTCTTCAGATATTATTGATAACAGATAACCTATTAATTTACACTGTCAACGACTATCTTTTCCATGCAATCGGACTATTATAAATGCTAGAACAATCCAGTTGAGTCAGTGGTGGATCCAGGGGAAGGGTTCTGGGGGTCCGGACCTTCCCGATTTTTTTTATCTCATTTAGAAATTTTAAAATAGTTTCTATTTTAAATTCATTCTAAATTCCAAATCATTCCAAACTAGATTCCAAAACTGATTTTAAAAAGAGGGGTATTAGATATTACGTATTGTACATTGAATATTTCAAAATCGAAATTTCGGACCCCCTCCGAAATTTTTTTCTGGATCCACTCCTGAGTTGAGTATAAGAAGATAGAAATTGAGCATTTTTTAGTATTGCTAGAGAAGCAAGTTCACGTAAAGACGACTTCCTGGTACTGTTCTGTATTTAAGGAGCATTTTCATATTCTAGTTGTAGGTTATACCTTTAAAATTTGATTCAAAATGCTATACAGACTATTATTTGAAACGCTCAATCAGCCAGATGGCTAGAGTCATAATAGTAATAAGACAAAATACTGTTGCATGTTACCCCACATGGGTAGTTAATATAGTTAAATCGTTATCTTGCATATATTTGAGAGGGTAAACAAACATGTATCAAACAGTAACGTTTGTTGCTGTATACTCGATCTGTACGTAAGAGATACAAATGAAATGCTCTTATCATTGAAGTGGACCAAAACACGACATTTCAGTTTGTTTTTTATTGAAATATCTCGAAATACAGAAGATTACCCTGTCGCGCTAAAGAAACCGAAAATAATGACTGGTAGTACATGATTATCTTTTAACATATGCTGGCTTTTGACAGCTATAATGCTATATTGCAAACACTATTATTAGCGTTGTTAAATTAATCTGAACAGAAACATGTTGAAGTGTTGCAAGTTACCCCGTTTGACGGTAGGTTCTTTACCGTGGTTCAATGGAAATTATCTTCACCGCGGTTACCCAAGTTTACCTTATTCAAACGTTACCCTAAAATTTAGTAAAAATTATATTCAGGTAGGTCTTCGTATTCTTGTACAATACGTTAATAATAAAATCTAATAGATGTAGATGAGTTTGTTGGAATCCTGCTAAATAATGCGCTGCACGGAATTTGAAGAACCTGTGCGCGGAATTTCAATCAGTGCAATGTATGATGCGCTGAATTTGGTACAACAACACATTTTTTATTTTTGCAATTTTTGTGTAATTCTGTTTAAATTCTCCTGTTATTATTATTTTCCAACGAAACATGATAAAATTGCTAGCCAGTGGGACCAATTGCATAACTCTAACAATTTGGATTGATTGTGCATAATAAATTTAGGTTTACTCATGCCTTAGGTGCGTATCTCCTTTCTACAAAGAACAAAGAATCGAATTCAGCTATCAAAATTAATGCTTCAGAATAGCGATTCCACGAATATGAATGAAAGTCAGGAAGTTTTGCTATTTTCTGAGAAATCGAGGTGGTCCGAATCGCCCCACTGTCTTAATAGCCCCGGGTCCACCCACTAATGTACAATTGTTATGTGCTAGTGTGGCAGCTGGCTCAGGAAATGGATGCTAACGTATATGATAGGGTAGTGGGTAATCCTCTCTAGGATTCGTTGGTCACTTATTTCTGGAGTTCAATTCGAGCATTCGATTCGATTCATTCGGGAAGATCGGATTGGATATGTAATTTATTGACACAAGTATCGGGGGTGGGTGTAGCGTAGTTGGTGAATCGATTGCGCACCTGGGTTAGAGTCCCGACCCCGCACATAGCGTTAGAAATGTTTCATAAGAGATTTTTCTAACCCGAAAAGGTTAAAACCTTAATAATCTAAATAAAAAAAATACCGACACAAGTGAATCATCTATTCCCGGTCAGCGTACCATGATAATACTGTAACAGAATGTAATTGCTCTTAAGCGGGTTACATACCTTTTCATTTTTCAAAAAATCGAAGTGCAGCTTTTTGTGAATATTTTCCCAAATTTTTGTAGAGATCCGAAAAATAGATCGAAAATTACAGCGCTTCCAAACGCGCTTCGTCTACCAGTGGTAACTTGAAATTTTAAATTCGATTATCTCGAAATGTCGTTTTTGAGGGATTCCACGAGAAATCGGTCGACCACAAAATATGACCAAACTTTGAAGTTGTGTTCGGTTTATGAATCTTCTTGATTTTCTCTGACAATTGCAATATTTTGATACAAGAGCAATTTTTCAAAAGGGCGTAGACATTTCTACGTGCATAAATTAAATTTTTTTGATCGATTACTGTACTTTATACAGCAAAAGTTTCTGAGAACGAGTTACAGGGAATGAACACTTCTGTAGGAAAAAAATAGGAACTGAAAAAAAAATGTTGTGCCATTTTCAGAAAAACAAAAAAAAATGTTAAAAATTTAAATTGCAAAATAAAAACTTTTCTTTCTAATTTTTTATATTTTGTCAACAAACACCTAAAGAGAAAAGAAACATTTTGAATGTGATTGTATGATAGAGAACTTATCGGTAAAAAAGTTTTTCTAACAACTTTATA
Organism: Topomyia yanbarensis; assembly: GCF_030247195.1. NCBI lineage: Eukaryota > Metazoa > Arthropoda > Insecta > Diptera > Culicidae > Topomyia > Topomyia yanbarensis. The sequence continues at coordinate 352,619,144 of NC_080672.1, read as the reverse complement.
CATGACATACAAAACTGTAATTTTATTACAGAATGTATTTCTAAGTATCATTTTAAATTAAAATGATTTTAACAAAAATCTTCCCAAATGCCTTAGTTTTCGAGTTATTTGGAATTTTTTCCCACCAAAATAGTTAATTCGTGTGATTTAGCCCTTTTTAAAGGTTATTCGCGTTACTCCATCATAAAATGTCAAAAATCTAATGTTTATTGTTTAAAAGACGTAAAAGAAACTTTTTCAGCATATTTGGATCATGCCTTTCAATAAAAAAGTTTTCCCAAACAACAACTTTTGACATATTTTTATAATTCACACCATTGGCAGTAAAAAACAAAAAAAATCTGAAATGTAGTAGTTTTCGAGATGCTTTAAATTTTGTTTTAATGACACAATTCTTTTGTTTTCTTACAACCTTTTTAGAAGTTATTCGCATTTCTCCATCAACAACAAATATATTTTTCAAAAGGCCCGAAATATTTCCTGTAGCTTTCTTTTTGACATAAAGGTTGATATTGTAAACCATTAGAAAGTTACACGAAAACAATCAAAATACTGGTCGGATGATTTAAAATTTAGTTAAATCATCAGACCAGTATTTTGATTGTTTTCGTGTAACTTTCTAATGGTTTACAATGGTTCGATCATATTTTAGTTGTTTTCATGTAGCTCCAAATGGTTTACAATATCGCTTTGATGTCAAAAAGAAAGTTACAGGAAATGTTATGGGCCTTTCGAAAAATATATTGTTGTTGGATTCTGTCACGTTCGCCCGAATGACATACGCCCGAAAGCTATTTACCCGAAGGACATTTGCCCGAATGTCACATAAACCCGAATGTCATTCACCCGAATGCCACGAACACCCGAAAGACATTCGCCCGAATTCCATATACCCGAAAAACATCGAAATGTCAATCGACAAAACTTAATTTATTAAGATGAAATACAAATTTTATTACATTTGATGCTATGAAGAAATTAACACTAAAGCTATTCCAGTCAAATAGTCAATCCAATCACCTGGTTTGTATGATTTAACTAGGGTTTCCAGTTTTAGGTCCTTTCGTGAGTTCTTTTTAGACTTTTTAGCTGTTGGTACCGTTTGTAGTGTACGTAAAACATATGTACTAGGGTTTTTCTTTTCAAGCTGCAACTGCTTCAACACACCATAGAATTTCCACGGCTTAACAAACCGTTCCATTTATTGTGCTAGTCTTCCACATTATTGGTGGTTCTAGGAATCCTTGTCGATACATTTTCGAAAACTGACCACGAAGCGGGGGGCAAACAACGGTTATCGAGAAACTTTTTGATTAGTTTCCTTCCTACCAAAAATACAATTAATCCAAAAAATCGTCGAGAGCCTTTGGACAACTTTTCCTCAATTCTTCGAGTGCCATTGGAACACCTTGATGGAGCAAGAAAGCCAAGGCAACAACTTTTTTGTAAATTAGTTGTATTCGGTGATCTTCCGAATATTTTGTCTGATGACCAAGTTGTTTTATTTTTCTGAAAAAACTTTGGTTTAGATGGAAGAATCATCCGTGAATTAGGTGGAAGAATCATCCTGTCTCGAAATCCAATATTACGTAGAGAGCTATTTGGTATATAGATTCAAGAAATTGATCTTGTTTTGAAAACCTGTTTTAATCCACCTAGCGGTGCAATTGTGCCTTTCTCATTTCTCTAAACTATGGCACGGAGGCTTTTTATGTTCAACATAATTGTGGAAATGTCCATTACATTCTTAGTACACTTTGCACTTATACACAATGGCATGCCAGCCACGAACTTGATGAGCTACGTGTCGACGGTGAAACACTTGAAACAAAAAAATATCATACTCCATTAGCCTAATCAGCATTAGATCAATGTTATCTGCTTGCTAACTCATTTTGTCATGCCGTAAACCATCAACTACGCCCCTGTTAAAATCCAGAAACCTTAAGCGAGTCGAAAAAAAAATTTGGCCGGGATTAGGTTGACGTTTTTCAGAGTGATTGCATAACCTTTCTATATGAGAAAGGCAAAACTGTGCAAAATCCAAAAAAGTGAATCTTCGTCAAATTTTTTTCGTGTTTGCATCAAATCTCGACGTTTTATGCACCTTGAATACATTTAGCATCAAAAATAAAAATTCTATTTTTAATTTTTCCTATAGTTTTTATGAGAAATTTCTGTGTGGCCGCACTCTGAAACCCGGAATTCCGGAACCAGAATTCCGATCGATCCAAAATTCAATAGCAGCCGATGGGAAGGTTGCACCTTTCATTTGAGACTAAGTTTGGGCAAATCGGTCCAGCCATCTCTGAGAAAAATGAGTGACATTATTTGACACATACGCACATACATACACACACACATACACACACATACATACAAACATACACACACACATACAGACTTTCTCCGATCTCGACGAACTGAGTCGAATGGGATATGACACTCGGCCCTCCGGGCCGGGATTAGGTTGACGTTTTTCAGAGTGATTGCATAACCTTTCTATATGAGAAAGGCAAAAAGGAATCAACCCTTATGTTTGAGTATACCGGGCAGACGAGTGGATCAATAGTTTCTTTGCAAACTTATTTGGCATGCAGATCCAAGGATTTGTCATGTTTGAAAGAAGCAATCAACCCCTAATTGTGGGAAAAGAGCTGCTCATGTTGAAAAGAAGGAATCAATCCCTAAGTGTGAGTAAACCGGGCAAACGAGTGGATCACCGGTTTAATTGCGAGGGTTATTTGGTATACAAACTCAAAGAACTGCTCATATTTAAAGAAGGAATCAACCCCTATGTTTCAGTAAACCAAGCATACCAATGGATCACAGGTTTGCCGAGTCGGGACCTCCACTTCGGTTCCTCGACCTCGGTAATTGTGGCAAAGCCGCATCACACTAGCTTCGTCACATAATATTTATGAGCTACTATTTACTAACGGTGTTGTGCCAAATGGACTTCCACCATGCAAGATATAATTACTAATTTAATTGATTCAATTCGTTAACGGAACATCTTAATATATATTTACTTCGATCGATGGTGTTTCCGAAAGATTTCTTATTATTTTGTCCGGTTTATCACAAGATTTCACCGCTCGAGCTGACAACTGCGTCCTATATGCATCAGTTTGCACCTGAAGAGCATTTGTGGCGTTGGCAACAGAACCTCATTGACGTCGGATAGTACACCTAAAAGCGATGTCGCATAGCCACATTGGTCAGTGTACGGTTGACTAATGTGGCTACGCCACATCGCTTTCTGGTACACTGTCCGACTTCGTTGCCGCTCAGTCGGCTTTAAACTAGCTATAGCCCCTATGTTTGAGTAAACCGGGCAAACAAGAGGATCACAGGTTTGCTTATAACTCCGGCGACGGGTGGATCAACGCCTCGTCCAACGGAACCTCAGCGGTTTTGCGCCGCTTCGGATCCTTGGCCTCAGATATGCGGCCAAGCCGCATCACACTAGCTTCGCTGTATCAGCTCACTTGTTAGTGTTCAGTTTATCAAACTTTGGTCACATTTCCCGCTCGGATTTGCATTAAAGTCGGACTTCTATCACTAAAGTCACTAAACTAGACAATTATCGATTTTATATTATGCTTGAGTGAATGTGGTATTCGGGTTAATGACATTCGGGCAAGTGGTCCATTCGGGTTGATGGCATTCGGGTAAATAGTCCATTCTGGTAAATGGTTTTCGGGCGAACGTAATTCGGGTAAATGACTTTCGGGCGAATGTCATTCGGGCGAATGTGATAGAACCGGTTGTTGATGGAGAAACGCAAATAGCTTTCGAAAAGGTCGTAATAAAATAAAATAATTGTGTTGTTAAAATAAAATTTAAAATATCTCGAGAACTACCACATTTTCGAAAAAAATTGTTATGAGCATTTTGATTTAAAATGGCGTTTAGAATCATATTCGAAAAGAAAATTGTAAGTTGTTGTTAGGAAAACTTTTTTATAGATAGCTTCTCCATGGTCGTAATACAGGGTGTTTGGTTCATGGTTAAGAACCTCTCGAGGGATGATTGACTGTCATATTTGGAGAAAAAAATCGTTCTACACATACCATGAAATCTCAACCGTTACTAAGTTACTAAGTTTTGTATTAAAAACTTAGTTGTCTTAAAATAGCTCTAACTCAAAAAATATACTTTGTATTTCAAATCTTTTAGATCAATTGGATAGGTGAGAAAATTTTCCACTGAAAAATGTCTCCAAATGTTTCAACTAATGAGGTTAAGTTATCTTTTAACTGTAATTTATTTAAAATTTAACAATTTTGATCGATTTTTCGTTCACTTCGCGAAAATCTTAATAGTTAACATCACTATTTTAATAATTCAAATTGTTAGTCTTGAAAAGTTGTATAATTTGTTCGTTGACATGATACACTTATCTTGTCTTGTTTTCATGTGTTTGGGTTTTGGAACTTGGATTTTTTATCTCACATTCACTAATACTAGCTCTTATTGAAAAAGTATGACACTTATTGTACCTTTTCTTGTTTTTATTCGAAAGCCACGAAAACTTTGCAAAGAAAAATGTATTAATACCTTTCAGTTAAGCGAATTTAGTATTCTTTTAGAAGTTAATTAGTTTAAAGTTAGTGTTATTATTAGCATTTTCGTTATTTTCTTAAAATAGTAAATAATAAACTTCACCGTTATTATCATGGAATTAATGCATCTCAGCATGTTCCACAATTCTTCCTCTGACTCCATTTAATTATCTCTTTTAGTTTCGAAGCTAAATCATTTTTATCTTCTCGTTTCATATGCAAAAACAACGATTTCGTACCCACTGCATTTGTGATGAGGCCATCCTGTGTTATCTATTAAATTGCAGCGAAATGAAAAGCGATAGGGCTAAAGTGTCAAATAACAAGTTGTGGAGAACATTAACGAGCACCAAACGAACAATAGTGACGATAAATTTAGTTGATTAATAATTAGAATAATTACAAATATCACCAAAAGTGCAAATTTTGAGTTATTTTACTAATGAAAAGTCATGTAGTACACTTAACTAAAAGATATCTGTACATACTTCGAAAGAAAATTTTCTCAGCTTTCCAATGAAGCCCTGATAATAGCGATATAAAGCATATTTTTTAGATTAGGATCTTTTAAGAACTTGCAAGTCAATTACAGGAAAAGTTTAGAAGTCAAATTACAAGGAAACGAGAAGAGATAGGAATATTATGTTGAAGAACAAATTATGAATCGTCCTCAAACCCAACTTTTGGATAATAGATATTGCTATAATCATAATTCATTATTTTGAGAAAATAACAAAAACCTCATCAAAAACACTAACTAACTAACTAACTACTTTACAACTAAAAGGTAATTAAAACTAATTATCTGAAAGGTATGAGGACATTATTCAATAGAAAATTTTCTCACCTTTCCAATGGCACTAAAAGATTTAAAATGCGAGGTTTATTTTTTTAGTTAGAGGTGTTTTAAGATAAACAAGTTTTTTACACAAAAAGTTCAATAACTCTGTAATGGTTGAGATTTGATGGTATGTGTAGAACGATTTTTTGCTCCAAATATTACAGTAAATCACCCCTCGAGAGATTCTTACTCATGAACCAAACACCCTGTACGCTGAAAAGTCTTTTGCGTCTTTAACCCCCTGGCACTCGCGCTGTTGTATAAAGGGAATATTTATGTTGCGATGCGGGAAAAAGGAAAAGTTTGAATTTTTGTAAATTTATGTAGCTATATTTTTATGAAATACTTGTTATACGTCTAGCGTAGTACAATGTACAATTTGAAAAATCTGCTTTAGAACATGAAAAGTACTAAAAATTTGGCGAAGTTATAACAATTTCCGTAAAACACGTTTTTTTTTTTCGAGGAGGTTTGCCGTGACTACGATTTCAGTCCATAGTCAACACAGTGAAAGCATAAAACTAAAAAAACATAATTATAGGTACATGTCGTGTCCTTGAACGATTCATTTGATTTTTTTTCTTTTTGTTGGAAACGGTAACGATTTTTCAAAAAACCCACTATTTTCACTTGAAAAATATTAAAAAGTACATACCATTGATATACAAATTTTGACGTTAAAATTTCTTTCTTTCAAGGACACGGAAGTTAAATTACGAGCAATTTAAAAATAAAAGTTTTGAGATTTGTTGAAAACTTTTTCGGCAATTGTAGTCACTGCAAAAACGATTTTGGAAAACATAATTTCGAGATAATCGCGTTTAAAGATGCAAGTATAAGCTACGCCTCCGTAAGGGAGAAAAAAGGGTGGCTGGTCATTCGGGAAGCCATTCGTGCGAGTGCCGGAGGGATAAACATTAGATTTTTGACATTTTATGATGGGGTAACGCGAATAAACTTTTAATTACACGAATTAGCTATTTTGGTGGGAAAAATTCTAAATATTTCGAAAACTATCGCATTTTGGAAGATTTTTGTTAAAATCATTTTAATTTAAAACGATGCTTGGAATTATATTCTGTAATAATATTACAGTTTTGTATATCATTTTGTCAACAGTTGTTACGGAATTTAATTAGCAAGGGACTGGAAGGTGAAGTATATTTTTTTAATATTAGGAGCCATAGTACTCAAGGGAGAGCAAGGAGTTGATGTACAGCATGAAGTAACAAGTTACTTTACGCTTGTCCGGACATGCCGTAGACTCAGGTAATTCGCATTTCTAATGCCAAAAGATCTTGACTCCTACGGTAGCAGACAAAAAGTTAAGTCGCCGGTGAGCTCTAAGCTTGCGTATATGATCCTTCCACGCTTTTCTAAACTTTCTCCCTTCAACTTCTTGCTCTCCGTTGAGTACTATAGCTCTTAATATTAAAAAAATATACTTCACCTTCCAGTCCCTTGCTAATTAAATGCCGTAACAACTGTTGACAAATTGACTCAATAGGTCGTTAACAAAAAACTTTTTTACCGACAAGTTCTCCATCATACAATCACATTCAAAATGTTTTTTTTCTCTTTAGATTTTTTTATTTAAGATACGAGGAATACTCATATACTGATGGAATTTTTTGAGTTTTGGGATTTTAGTTGATCTGTTGATTTCGAATCGTGATCACCGCAAACCTCTTAAATTATAAAGGGTTTCGGGGAAAAACCATAACTCCTTCACCGAAAAATGTATTACCAAAATATTATAAGTTATATGTAATGAAATTATTGCTTTATGCCTTTACTTAAATTCAAACTCTTTTGACATTTTTCGCACAAAAAGGTATGTAACTCCTCAAGAAAAATCGAATTTAAAACGCTTTGTTAGCAACGAATTGGACACGGGTGTGGCTTACGAGATAAACCATTTTTTGGACATGTCAAGAAGTGCACCAAAACGTTGGTCTTGTTTTATACCCAGTTTGTGTATATCTCCACTTCATTCGCAGCTAGTTGCGACAGAGGCTCGATTGCTGAATCCTGCAGCAAGACCAGTATATTGAGAAGTCAATATTTTTGGCTCTGACCAGACTGAATTCCGTGTTGATAGCATAGAGATTATGTTTTTTTATCATTTCTCTAATCTGTATTAAAAGCTGATGGTTTTTTCTTTCGGAAGCTCGATGTGCTGTATATGATGTTATAGTCTAAAGTGTATTCCACTGCATTTTGGTCATGCATCTGACATAACTCACCAATCTTTTTTTCGCGATACGATGAATTGACGTACACCTTATCTGTAGCTTTTCTAGTACCGGCAGTGCAAACTGCAGTATGATTTTATATCTATGTGCGGGAGCCCCAAATCTGTGTTTCTAATGGATTTTTATACAGCCTGCCAAGAATGCTCTGATAAAAATCTGTTTGAAATTCTGACAGAATTCTGCTCAGATCTTTTACTTAACTCCTCCTCAAGGGGGTTCAAAATTTTGACGTCATCATACTACATCAGAGTACTGATAAAGATGCCCTTTGAATACTGAACAGGATTCCAACGGAATCATGGACTGAATATCGTCAGCATTCTGAGATTTTTGTTTACAATTCCTAAGATGTTTTTCGGTAGCTTATTAGTTTTTGCACCTACCCAACTGTTATCCATTTTAAAAGGCTGCCATTCTGAAGACCCAATAGATATCCACAAAATCCAAATATCAAATAAGGCTACTAGATTTATGCATGCTTCGAATGCTTGAAACCAGTGTATATTAAGATTCAAATCTAAATGGTAATCGAACCGGAGCCTGCACGAACCACGCGACCGCTCCATTCGGAAAGATTGTGCGGTTAAGAAGCAAAACAGACAGTCGACGATTTATGGCCCAATAAGTGTCAGCTTTTCGTGACTCTGGCAATTACATTGGCAGAGCGCGGGAGGCCAAAAGACCGGCGTGGCTTAGTCCTAATTAGAAGAAATTCGCCGGCATCATCCAAAGCGATGACGACGCCGAAGGGGTAATAAAAAATGGTAGCAGTTGCCCTTTTTAGCACCCGAACTTCGGAAACACAACGGAGGCCCAAGATGGAGATGCAGTTTTTCGCCCACCAACCCAACCGCATCGGTTTGTGATGTTGTAATAACTCCAATGCTAATAAAATGTCATCCGAATTGATTTCTTTTATTTGTCACGATCTCCCTCGGAGCGTTGGGGTTGCGGCTTTAACCTTTCACGGTGGTGGCCCTTTTTTCTTTCCTACTCGTTAGGGGGACCATTATTGGCTTCCACGCGAAAACGGGTGGGTGCTCCCACACGGACGGTACATGGTCAGGTAAAATCTTACAATCGAATGCAACCGGTCCAATCAGCGGATGCGAGGTAAACAATCTCCTATAATTGATGCAAATAAAGTAATAAAGTTACGATTGAAAGCGGGGTCCGGCGGTTTTCTGTGGCATATTGACGGCTGGTAAAGTGTGTTTACATAGCTTTGCACGGAAAACATCCATTTGCAGTGAACTAGCAGTTATTGCAGTCTAAATAAAACGGTTTTTATCGTTTTTTCTTGAAATGCGATTGAAAGAAACTTACACAAGTTTTGAGATAAATAGTCGAGTTAAGATTCCTTGTACAATAATTGTTATACGGTTTGAATTTTCAGGATTTAATATTAAATTAGACATTGTGGCATTTTGCAAAAGATGTGTACTTCAACTACACGGAAGATTTTTAACAATCAAACTAAACAAACTCTCCGCCTATTACCCCATCTGTAAATGTCAAGGAGTTCCTTGCACGGTACACGACTTCCTCACATGTACCCACCAACCACCACCACGAATCGGTGTGCAGAGCTTTCCGCGCGCCGGTGCATTCCATTCGATGTTCAATTAGAATGCACCGCCTGATTCATTGCATCTCATCGTCGATTGGCGGGGGAGGTCCGTAATTGATCAAACAATCTTTTGCTCCGATCACCTGATGCTGGTTCGCGAAGATATTAATCTGCCCCAGGGTCGGTTGCTTCCATCCATACGCGCACCTGGGCCTCTTCAGTAGGAGCGAGCGTACCCATGTAGTAAAGAAGCGGAATTGCATCACTGCGCACACACCAACCGTTCCGAAGGATGGTTCGCCACAGGTTGCATTAAGAAATGTTCGGCACTGAGGCAGTACAGTAGTTGCCCTCGCGACTATCGCTCGAGGGGCTCCTGACTGTATTATTCCGTTCACCATTCCTTCGATCTAGTGTGCATTGCATAGTTAGTTTAGAAAGCCAATATAGGAACGAGGAAAAAAGTAGGCAATAAATGGCGAAGAACTTGTCGCGAGTAAAATTAACGGATTAGTGAGAATTTGTTTTGAACCTTAATGATGCTGTTGTATTAAACAAATTACAATCTATTGCGAAGTTTTCCGCCCTTGAGACCCACCGGCGCGTGTCGTTTCACCGGTTGCAGCTTGTCCCATACTCGGCGGGTGATTTTCGATAAAAGACTAATGATAATTTATTTGCACTTGCGTTACTTTCCACCAGGCGGATGCTGGCTTAATTTATTGCCGTCGGTTGGATAATTTAATTTGATTGTGATTTGCCTGAAAGTAATTATAACCACTCATGATCCTTGCGGCGCGGCTCACGGCGAAAGCGGAGGTAATCAATGAAGTTGTGATAGCTAATGTTGGGAAGGTAAGCCTTGTTTGTGTTTAAAATTGTTGATTAAATCGTGGAACGCACCGATGTTGGCTCCGACTTTGGCTGGTAGGATGGAAGAGCTGTGCAAAGATAGCAATTAATTTGTTTATTTTGCGAATATATCTAAAGTTTTATACTCGCGTAGGCTAACGTAGATCAACTCTATTTACTATTGATTTGTAGCGTTCCTAGTATCGGACCTTTTTACGAGAACCAGTTCTGCGATAAAAAAGGCCTTTAGTAACGATAGGACAGGTGAAAATCGGTGCAGGAATATTTCTGAATAAAAAACAGTTAGCAACACCAGAGTAAAAAAAAGTTCAAAGTATACTTTGATTGGTGAGCTTTCATATGCTTCAGTCTACCTTCTATACTCGCCCAGAGCAAAAACAAAAAAATACTCTGTTATAGCTAACAATAAAGCAAGCAAACATTTCCTACCGCTTTGTTCCTTATTCACTGCACCAATTGTACAGTGTCGTTCCTCTGGATCCTCAGTGAAATGAGAAACCTCCAGAAGTGAAAAACGCTTCAGCCGTAGATGCGAATTCAATATTAGAGAAATTCATTTAAAAAAAAATAGAGAACTTACAATTTAGTGCTTCTTACTCTTGGCCTTATCTTTAAACTACGCTATTATTATTTCTAAATTTCATTCCGGCGATCAAATCAACCAATGACATTCATGCATCCTGTACCAAATACGGCTGTATCAATGTCCTTTCCACGGTTTATCTTGTCACCAGTTAAGACTTCATTCCTTCGGAATCTATCAACGCTACCTTGGATGCAGGACAACGTAGCTCCCCTTTTGGCGGTGTCCTGGCATACTCTACTCTCAATGTCCTTCATAACGGTGATCACTCGACCAAGCATCCTTCCATTTTGCTTCGTTTCTTCAATGCTCAGCACCAAATTTCCTTCGGCAATAACCTTTACTTTACCGAAAAAATTCGACTGTCAGTGGATCACCGGCAGACATTCCGACAGCCAGCGTTTCTAGAAAACATTGAATTTTCTGTTGGATTTGAACAAGCCTATAATTTACCAATCATTCCACCTCCACGATCATCGTATGCAGTCCTTCATCGTCCAACTTCCTGTCCAAGTATGCATATCTCATCGCATTTTTTACTGTTCGCACTAAGCGCTCCCACGCACCACCCATGTGAGGAGCTTATGGCGGAAGAAAGAGAAGAAAGATCCATTTTGTTGACGCATTAGTAAATGTTGCTGACAGCTCCTAGCTGATCTGCTTTTGTAGCATGCGCTCGTCTGACTGGTGTGATAAGATTAAAGTTGATGCGAGTTGATGGTCGACACCAGATTGTTGCTTAATTTAACATTTAACATTTATAATTCATAAAATTCATTTAATTAATTTAATCAATTTAATCAATTTAATTAATTTAATTAATTTAATTATTTTAATTAATTTGATTAATTTAATTAATTTAATTAATTTAATTAATTTAATTCATTTCATTCGTTTCATTCATTTCATTCATTTCATTCATTTCATTCATTTCATTCATTTAATTCATTTAATTCATTTAATTCATTTAATTCATTTCATTCATTTCATTCATTTCATTCATTTCATTCATTTCATTCATTTCATTCATTTCATTCATTTCATTCATTTCATTCATTTCATTCATTTCATTCATTTCATTCATTTCATTCATTTCATTCATTTCATTCATTTCATTCATTTCATTCATTTCATTCATTTCATTCATTTCATTCATTTCATTCATTTCATTCATTTCATTCATTTCATTCATTTCATTCATTTCATTCATTTCATTCATTTCATTCATTTCATTCATTTCATTCATTTCATTCATTTCATTCATTTCATTCATTTCATTCATTTCATTCATTTCATTCATTTCATTCATTTCATTCATTTCATTCATTTCATTCATTTCATTCATTTCATTCATTTCATTCATTTCATTCATTTCATTCATTTCATTCATTTCATTCATTTCATTCATTTCATTCATTTCATTCATTTCATTCATTTCATTCATTTCATTCATTTCATTCATTTCATTCATTTCATTCATTTCATTCATTTCATTCATTTCATTCATTTCATTCATTTCATTCATTTCATTCATTTCATTCATTTCATTCATTTCATTCATTTCATTCATTTCATTCATTTCATTCATTTCATTCATTTCATTCATTTCATTCATTTCATTCATTTCATTCATTTCATTCATTTCATTCATTTCATTCATTTCATTCATTTCATTCATTTCATTCATTTCATTCATTTCATTCATTTCATTCATTTCATTCATTTCATTCATTTCATTCATTTCATTCATTTCATTCATTTCATTCATTTCATTCATTTCATTCATTTCATTCATTTCATTCATTTCATTCATTTCATTCATTTCATTCATTTCATTCATTTCATTCATTTCATTCATTTCATTCATTTCATTCATTTCATTCATTTCATTCATTTCATTCATTTCATTCATTTCATTCATTTCATTCATTTCATTCATTTCATTCATTTCATTCATTTCATTCATTTCATTCATTTCATTCATTTCATTCATTTCATTCATTTCATTCATTTCATTCATTTCATTCATTTCATTCATTTCATTCATTTCATTCATTTCATTCATTTCATTCATTTCATTCATTTCATTCATTTCATTCATTTCATTCATTTCATTCATTTCATTCATTTCATTCATTTCATTCATTTCATTCATTTCATTCATTTCATTCATTTCATTCATTTCATTCATTTCATTCATTTCATTCATTTCATTCATTTCATTCATTTCATTCATTTCATTCATTTCATTCATTTCATTCATTTCATTCATTTCATTCATTTCATTCATTTCATTCATTTCATTCATTTCATTCATTTCATTCATTTCATTCATTTCATTCATTTCATTCATTTCATTCATTTCATTCATTTCATTCATTTCATTCATTTCATTCATTTCATTCATTTCATTCATTTCATTCATTTCATTCATTTCATTCATTTCATTCATTTCATTCATTTCATTCATTTCATTCATTTCATTCATTTCATTCATTTCATTCATTTCATTCATTTCATTCATTTCATTCATTTCATTCATTTCATTCATTTCATTCATTTCATTCATTTCATTCATTTCATTCATTTCATTCATTTCATTCATTTCATTCATTTCATTCATTTCATTCATTTCATTCATTTCATTCATTTCATTCATTTCATTCATTTCATTCATTTCATTCATTTCATTCATTTCATTCATTTCATTCATTTCATTCATTTCATTCATTTCATTCATTTCATTCATTTCATTCATTTCATTCATTTCATTCATTTCATTCATTTCATTCATTTCATTCATTTCATTCATTTCATTCATTTCATTCATTTCATTCATTTCATTCATTTCATTCATTTCATTCATTTCATTCATTTCATTCATTTCATTCATTTCATTCATTTCATTCATTTCATTCATTTCATTCATTTCATTCATTTCATTCATTTCATTCATTTCATTCATTTCATTCATTTCATTCATTTCATTCATTTCATTCATTTCATTCATTTCATTCATTTCATTCATTTCATTCATTTCATTCATTTCATTCATTTCATTCATTTCATTCATTTCATTCATTTCATTCATTTCATTCATTTCATTCATTTCATTCATTTCATTCATTTCATTCATTTCATTCATTTCATTCATTTCATTCATTTCATTCATTTCATTCATTTCATTCATTTCATTCATTTCATTCATTTCATTCATTTCATTCATTTCATTCATTTCATTCATTTCATTCATTTCATTCATTTCATTCATTTCATTCATTTCATTCATTTCATTCATTTCATTCATTTCATTCATTTCATTCATTTCATTCATTTCATTCATTTCATTCATTTCATTCATTTCATTCATTTCATTCATTTCATTCATTTCATTCATTTCATTCATTTCATTCATTTCATTCATTTCATTCATTTCATTCATTTCATTCATTTCATTCATTTCATTCATTTCATTCATTTCATTCATTTCATTCATTTCATTCATTTCATTCATTTCATTCATTTCATTCATTTCATTCATTTCATTCATTTCATTCATTTCATTCATTTCATTCATTTCATTCATTTCATTCATTTCATTCATTTCATTCATTTCATTCATTTCATTCATTTCATTCAGTTCATTCATTTCATTCATTTCATTCATTTCATTCATTTCATTCATTTCATTCATTTCATTCATTTCATTCATTTCATTCATTTCATTCATTTCATTCATTTCATTCATTTCATTCATTTCATTCATTTCATTCATTTCATTCATTTCATTCATTTCATTCATTTCATTCATTTCATTCATTTCATTCATTTCATTCATTTCATTCATTTCATTCATTTCATTCATTTCATTCATTTCATTCATTTCATTCATTTCATTCATTTCATTCATTTGATTCATTTCATTTAATTCATTTAATTTATTTGATGCATTTAATTCTTTTAATTAATTTAATTTATGTATTTTATTCAATTTATTGATTTCATTTATTTCATTTAATTTATTTGATGCATGTTTTTCCTTTAATTCATGTATTTTATTTTATTCATTTAATTTATTTAATTCATTTGATTTATTTAATTCTTTTAATCCATTTATTTTATTTTATTCATTTAATTCATTTATTTAGTTCAATTCATTTAATTCATTTAATTTAATAAATTCTATTAATTCATTTAGTTCATTTATTTCGTTTAATTCATTTAATTGGTTTAATTTACATAATTCATTTAAGTTGTTCAACGCACTTAATTTATTTAATTCATTTAATTCGTTCAATGCATTTAATTTATTTAAACGATTTAATCAATTAATTTAATTTTATTTATTTGTTTCATTTAATTTATTTGATGCATTTAATTATTTAAATTCGTTTATTTTATTTTATTCATTTAATTTATTTTATTCATTTAATTCATTAAATTCATTTAGTTCATTTAATTCATTTAATTCAATGCAAGAATCATTCTAATTTTTTTCTGCGAACTTGACACATCGGGGGTTTATTGAATCGTTTGTATTTAGAGCAATTCAAGATGCGTGATACACATCGTAGAACAGGCAGTGGCTAACCTTGTCGAACAAGATGTAATTAGGCATGACAGTTCCATCCGTTGTTTCCAAGGTCACATTTTATTTTTTTCACACCTGATACAAGTTTGAAGGGACATTCATTGTTGTTCTGTTTTGTGCTGTCATTTTAAACCTACATTCGCGGGGGTCCTTTAACCCTCAAAAAGCCAAGCTAACATGATGACTTCAAGAAGCATCGCTCCTAAGACCCAATGAAATCAAAAGCCAATTTTTTGTCGCTTTATCAGTGAGAGAATCGAAATCCCGAAAATTCTCGATCATGTGTATTTCAAATTGCGAGTTCATTGAAACTGAAGAACTGTAACTTGTCGCACCTCTGAGACCCCTTGCCATTTTGAGGGTTAAACAACGAAATCGAATGGGTGAACACACCGTTGATCTCAACTTTGTGCGCGGGTATGTAGACGCGGTAGCCCTTCGTAAAAGGTTTACGGCCCGTAACAAAATTTGCTTACTTAAGACAGGGCAAACTTTCAAGGTACATATATGCCAAGGCTGAATACTTCTGCGTCAGGTCTCTCCAAAATATTTAGAATACTTGGCGGTTTATCTTCGATCTGAAAGAAGATCAGATATAGTTCGACCAAGTTCAATGTGTATAATTTTAAACGGGAAGTTGAAATCTTTGATGACGCATCTTGTTCGACAATATTTCGAGTTATTGCCAAATTCAAAGGTACCAGAGACTTGTCAATTCGTCCGTAAAAAATGTATTGTCCAACAATGAGCATCTGAAGGTCTCTGAACTGACTACGCATAGGATACACCCGGGTCACGCATTTTCTCCTCATAGATCGAAATCCATTATCAGTTAGCTACAATTACGACGAAATCCTCATAGTTGAGTAAACACTCTCTGAATGTCATGGTTTTGCGCAATACAGGAAGACTCTGGCGTCGGCGGAATTATAACCAATAGTTTGTTAGTTTAACTCAAACCAGGAAAAAAAACTATTCCACGCGGCATGAATGCCATGTATGCTATAAAATTTAAAAATCTGTTTATTTTGTATTTACGCCAAGTAAATATGAAGAAAAGACTCACGGCTCATTCAAGTTAACGCACGGAGCCGTGCGAAATAACCATTTATAAAATAAATCAACTCCGATAGCCCAACAAATGTTTCAAATCAAAATCAACGCTTTGACTAGCCGCCTCCGAAAGATTCCCAGCGTGTTTTTCATTGCTCGCCGTCAGAGACCACTGGTGAAACTATTATTTCTACCGGCCAGGACCCGTCAGCGGGTTCATTTTTCACAACCAGATTTCCCGCCAACGAAACGCCAGATAGAGGTGTGCGCCGATGCATTTTTAATCGGCGGCGGCGTAAGCGACATTTTTGGCCGGCGGCGGCGGCGTTGGCGGCGTCACGCCGTTGGACTCTATCGGCGGCGGCGCGCCGGCGTGTGTCGGCGTGACAAATATTGACGCTTATGTAATTAAAAGAAATTCTTGACAGTACAATTCCTTTCCCAAAATTTCGGTTTCTATTATAACAGACTTCACAGCACATACAAACAAACGTTACAGCTTAAAGAAAATCTAAAAAAATCATCGCCCACGATGTACTAGCGACATCTATTAACACATTGCACAAAATGCAATTCTCGCAACCATATCAATTTTTTTTCAACTGATGCTCCAATAGTGCCCACCCTGCTTGCCAAATGCAAGATAATAAATGAAAGGTGGAACTATTTTTACAGTTGTAAAATTTGAAGAACGAAATAGAAAAATTGTCGATGTCGCATACTACGACTTCGCATGAAATAATGATTGCAACGGACAAATTTGAAGAATGTAGAGTAACGACTGTATTTCAATGACCCATAATAATTATTTATTGTTCTATATCTGGGAAATTAAGCAACGGTAAAACAGTTTTTGTTTTGTTTGAGGAAATTAATTGTTGTTGTCGTTTCATTGTTTTTTTGTTTCTATTTAGTCATCTTTACCGTAAGCCCGGGGACAAGTGACAGCTCCCATATATTGAATTCATAAGCAAATTTTGGGGTGATTTGGTGATGTCATGGCGGCTCGAATGGAAAAAAAATTGAAAAAGGCGCATCCCATTTATTATTTTTAATATCTGTGGAAAATAATCAATTTAAGCATTTCTACCATTTCTTTTTGCTACTAGAATTCTGATAAAAACACAAATTCTATTCAAAACGAATTGTTAAGCTTGGTGGTGATGTACTTTCATTGGCCAAAATGTTTTTCATTTACATTTCTCGAGATAAAAAGCACCAATGATTTAACGATTTCAAACTTCACACAACAAGAAAACCAAAACATGTTTAGGAAGGAAGAGAGCCGGTTGTTAAAAATAACGTTTTCCACCTAAATATATAATAAGATTTATGCAACTTTGCTGACGGCTTTCTTTATTCATATTTTGGAATAAGTTTTTTCTAAATGTTGTTCTAGCCGCATTGACGGCGTTCATAACACACGTAACGAAACACGCGTTTCTCTTGAAACTTTTTCGTTTCGTTGTTCGTGGTACTCATACAGAGAACGCATACTAGCGCCACCATCAAATCGGTGGTGTATATATGAAACAAGCACTATCTGTCAAGTTGTCCCTGGGTTGCTTACCGTCGCTCTTTTAGAATCCCGCAGATATCAAGTACCGTAACACGAGGCGTTATTATTGGCATTACTGCGCAGAAATGTCACTTTTAATGATCGTGTAAGGACACCTTTCAAGGTAGACACATTACTTCATTTTCCAGGCTGGTGTTTACTTTTACTTCTTGTAAGTATAAAATCGCCACAATGATAAGGAATACGATTCCCTGGCACTACATTTTCTTACAACGTGCGATCTGCTTCTATCTTGAGTGCAAAGTATGCTCGATGTGCTGGAATCATACAGATCTACACCCTGACGAAACCTAAATATACAGTTACTATCAATCATAATCATTCCACGACTTGAAGTGTTAGCTCCTGTTAGGTTGAAACTAATCACTAAACAAGTCTGATTGAAAATGGTCTGAGCGTATCTCTAGTTTTCGTAGCACCTGCACCCCGCTGATTTCTCCAGCACTTCCGGAGACCAACAAATTCTAATCCATTGCATACATTCGATACACCGAATCAATTAAATTACTAACATTCTGTTATGTGCTTACTCACCGATCGGCATCGTGTTGTAACTTAAAAAAATGGTTGTGAACAACTCCCACCTTGGGCACTTCGACAAGAATGAATTTCACATTTCCGGCCCATATTGTTTGTTTTGGTTTGCATTAGATTAAAAAGACCGTAACGTTTTCGGCTGGGTGCGGAAATTAAGTAACGCATTTAGCTCTGTGTCAAAATCTCTTCACTAACGCCACCGATTTGTAATCGAAATCGACCGTTTTTTCTACGAGTGATGAAAATTCATTTCGTGTTTCGTCTTATTTGTCTGTGATACCGGGCTGGTGCAACTGACATTGAAAATCTTTCTTGAGTGGGGCTAGACCACACGATGAATATTTTTTTTTTTTTTTATTCGATTATAGAGGTTTTAACCTTAAGGTCATTCGCCTGAAACATTGATTTGTATTAACTTTATTATTTTTATGATTCTAATTTATAACTCGATGAAACATTGATTTGTATTAACTTTATTGACTAAAACAGTCAAGAATTTAACGACGTGCAACGATTTTCGAAAAATTCTCGTCGTGTTATCGTGATATTTTAGTCTTGAGCTTACCGTTGGATTTTTTACACAGAGTCATGCGTCTTATAGTTTTCAAAATTATTTCACGGACATGAATTGTGGCTAGGTAATGTATTTTGCTCAGCGCAGTTTCATTTAATTCCGAACATTTCTCTGAATTTTAACAAAGGATTAACAGGGTTACATGTCCTAGTAATGTCTTTGTATCTAATGCTCGTGCCTATGAGACTGATTACTAGCAGTTGTACACAATAGCTCACATAGAAATTTCAAAACCAAAAAGCAGAGCGAATAATCCATGAATAATAGTCTGAGTTCATTGTAATTGTTTACGTATGTATAATAAGATTATGTGGAAAATTAATTACTTCATGAATTACATCAGGAACAGTTTCACGAGCTCGACTGGTGAATCGTGTAGCATATTAGGAATTAAGAATCGGTTAAAAAATCAATGAATAATATACTGCGTTCCAGTGAAATTAATTACGTGCAAAGATTAGGATCAGGCACATAATCGTAAATTTCAGGCACATATATCTTGAAAGTGGAAGTTTTATTTTAATTTGTGGACCATTTCACGCACACGAATGGTTAATTGAAACTTATATGCTCACAATCATAACCAGTTGCTGAAGCAAGAATGGATCTTTGAACTATATAACGAGTGTCGTGTAATGGTTTTCGAGAAAATATCAAGATTATTTTAATTTTGTAATCCAATTGACAATCACTAATACCAAATAATGATCAAGATGTGATAAATCATGAATCAGTTAACGTCGTATATTCGGTCCATAGACTATGTTCCTAGATTTGTGGATAAAATTATGAGTCAACAATTTTAGAGTTCGCGAATTTTCGGCGCGGGAAAAATGCATCGGCGGCGCGCCGCCGGTCTACCGTTCGGCGTCGGCGTACGTTAAAAATCACTGGCGGCGGCGGCGTGGCGCGGCGGCGCACAGGTCTAACGCCAGATGGTAAGCAGGCTCAAGTGCAGTCAGTGTAAACATATGCACCTGGTTGTTTCTTCACTCGCTGCCAAGTGGCCCAGCAGATAGTAGCAACCGTGGACAATTTGACGTCTCTGGTGAGTTTATGACAGGCGATACCTCTAGGTAAACAGCACATTCCACACACATCACTCGAAATGCCCCGTTTTTGGTCCAACATGTACGTGACCAAGTGGACATTCCATTGCATTATTATTGCAGTTCGACTATTGCGATTGCCGTCAGTTATGTTGCTAAATCAAAATGCAATGAAAATCCTTTCTTATTGGTTAGTTGTCTTTTTTGTTTATTTCTTTTTTGGCATGTCTGAAGTTCTGAATGGAAGGAATGTCCCCGGTAGGGTAGAAGATAGGGATTGGAACCTCGAATAATAATTTGGTATATTTCATAATTCGACGCGTTCCGCATTCATTTCATGCCATGAATAAATACAGTTTAAAGTTCAAACTTACAATCTGTGGAGAAAATATCGGTATCTTATTTGGCCATAAAAGTGCGTAATACCCGTGACCCGCTTACATGCTCAAATTCGTACTGCTCTGAACCTAGAAGCTGGTTGAGTGACCCTATCCCAGCCAACTGTCCGAACGGATTCAATCAAAGTATTTCGCCCCTATACAGCGCCCCCCTCCACACGGATTGTGGTCAAGATATGGTGTCAGCCAGCGAATAAATCGCCATAAATGCAGCGGAGGTGGATGAATGCAATTTACTCGGCGCATTCGGTAAGCGCAGCGCGCGTTTTCTCAATCTCGTTTTAGTGCGCCAAACGCGATAGTAACACACGTGCCTCCCGTGTGTGGTACTAGACCAAGCGAACCAAGCAGGCCATTCCGAAGTCGAACAAATTATTGTCCATGCGGTGGTGGTGTAGGGACAGCAAAATCGTATTACAACGGCTGAAAATGCTCGTTTGGTGATTTTTGCATATTCATACATAATTTGTAACTGCCGATTGGAGGAGCAACCTTTTCAAGCCGACTGGCCGACTGTGGGGGAACTTGCCGTCAGCTAGTACCGGGCAAGTGTTTGATGGTGCCCTCGGGGGCGCCTCACGACGATAAATCTCGTCTGGGCTTGGATATCAATAAATGTGTTAATTTGTTATGAATGAAAGGCTGAAGTAACGAGATAGGCGGAATGTTAGTGATCACAGGCAGAACGAATGGCCAAATGGTAAGCAGGCAGTTTGAGATATGAGCATGATGGAGCCAATGTTTGTGCGATAGTTTTTCGTACGTACTCTTGCTGGGATTAGTGCCGCTTAATTGAGCTAGACAAAACGCAGGTGTTGGAGGGATTTATGTGTGGGAAAAGCGTAGGAAGAATGCAAGCAATGCCAGCACATTCTACAGGGTTTTAATCGGACATTCTTATTATTTTTTCAGACAGGCTATTAAATATACGATCGGCGACACAATTTGTGCAAGTAATCCAAAAATCTAAAAGTCGAAAAGTCGAAAACTAGAAAACATAAACTAGGAGCTGGAAACTCGTGACTCATTACGGATGTCTAGAAACTCGAAGTAAGAAATTAGAAACTCGAAATTACAAACTCGAAATTCGAAACTCGACACTCGAAACGCAAAACTGAAAACTCGGAAATCGAAGTTGAAAACTTGAAACTCGAATCTTGAAATTTGAAAACCGAAACTCGCGCCTCTGGAAACTCGAAACATGAAAATTGGAAATCAAAACTCAAAAATCAAAAATTCAAAAGCCGAGATCAAAAATCTAAAAACAAAAATTAAAAAACAAAAATCTAAAATCACAATTCAAAAAAATCGAAAATAACAAATCACAAATCTTAAATCACAAATCTTAAATCACAAATCACAAATCACAAATAACAAATCACAAATCGCAAATCTTAAATCTTCAATCACAAATCACAAAATGAAAATCGAAAATCGAAAATCGAAAATTGAAAATTGAAAATTGAAAATTGAAAATTGAAAATTGAAAATTGAAAATTGAAAATTGAAAATCGAAAATTGAAAATCGAAAATCGAAAATCGAAAATCGAAAATCGAAAATCGAAAATCGAAAATCGACAATCGACAATCGAAAATCGAAAATCGATAATCGAAAATCGAAAATCGAAAATCGAAAATCGAAAATCGAAAATCGAAAATCGAAAATCGAAAATCGAAAATCGAAAATCGAAAATCGAAAATCGAAAATCGAAAATCGAAAATCGAAAATCGAAAATCGAAAATCGAAAATCGAAAATCGAAAATCGAAAATCGAAAATCGAAAATCGAAAATCGAAAATCGAAAATCGAAAATCGAAAATCGAAAATCGAAAATCGAAAATCGAAAATCGAAAATCGAAAATCGAAAATCGAAAATCGAAAATCGAAAATCGAAAATCGAAAATCGAAAATCGAAAATCGAAAATCGAAAATCGAAAATCGAAAATCGAAAATCGAAAATCGAAAATCGAAAATCGAAAATCGAAAATCGAAAATCGAAAATCGAAAATCGAAAATCGAAAATCGAAAATCGAAAATCGAAAATCGAAAATCGAAAATCGAAAATCGAAAATCGAAAATCGAAAATCGAAAATCGAAAATCGAAAATCGAAAATCGAAAATCGAAAATCGAAAATCGAAAATCGAAAATCGAAAATCGAAAATCGAAAATCGAAAATCGAAAATCGAAAATCGAAAATCGAAAATCGAAAATCGAAAATCGAAAATCGAAAATCGAAAATCGAAAATCGAAAATCGAAAATCGAAAATCGAAAATCGAAAATCGAAAATCGAAAATCGAAAATCGAAAATCGAAAATCGAAAATCGAAAATCGAAAATCGAAAATCGAAAATCGAAAATCGAAAATCGAAAATCGAAAATCGAAAATCGAAAATCGAAAATCGAAAATCGAAAATCGAAAATCGAAAATCGAAAATCGAAAATCGAAAATCGAAAATCGAAAATCGAAAATCGAAAATCGAAAATCGAAAATCGAAAATCGAAAATCGAAAATCGAAAATCGAAAATCGAAAATCGAAAATCGAAAATCGAAAATCGAAAATCGAAAATCGAAAATCGAAAATCGAAAATCGAAAATCGAAAATCGAAAATCGAAAATCGAAAATCGAAAATCGAAAATCGAAAATCGAAAATCGAAAATCGAAAATCGAAAATCGAAAATCGAAAATCGAAAATCGAAAATCGAAAATCGAAAATCGAAAATCGAAAATCGAAAATCGAAAATCGAAAATCGAAAATCGAAAATCGAAAATCGAAAATCGAAAATCGAAAATCGAAAATCGAAAATCGAAAATCGAAAATCGAAAATCGAAAATCGAAAATCGAAAATCGAAAATCAAAGATCAAAGATCAAAAATCACAAAATGAAAATCGAAAATTACAAATCTTAAATCACAAATCACAAAAATCACAAAAATCACAAAAATCACAAAAATCGCAAAAATCGCAAAAATCACAAAAATCACAAAAATCACAAATCACAAAAATCACAAAAATCACAAATATCACAAAAATCACAAAAATCACAAAAATCACAAAAATCACAGATCACAAAAATCACAAAAATCACAAAAATCACAAAAATCACAAAAATCACAAAAATCACAAAAATCACAAAAATCACAAAAATCACAAAAATCACAAAAATCACAAAAATCACAAAAATCACAAAAATCACAAAAATCACAAAAATCACAAAAATCACAAAAATCACAAAAATCACAAAAATCACAAAAATCACAAAAATCACAAAAATCACAAAAATCACAAAAATCACAAAAATCACAAAAATCACAAAAATCACAAAAATCACAAAAATCACAAAAATCACAAAAATCACAAAAATCACAAAAATCACAAAAATCACAAAAATCACAAAAATCACAAAAATCACAAAAATCACAAAAATCACAAAAATCACAAAAATCACAAGAATCACAAAAATCACAAAAATCGCAAAAATCACAAAAATCACAAAAATTACAAAAATCGCAAATCAAATCACATATCACATATCACATATCACATATCACATATCACATATCACATATCACATATCACATATCACATATCACATATCACATATCACATATCATATATCACATATCACATATCACATATCACATATCACATATCACATATCACATATCACATATCACATATCACATATCACATATCACATATCACATATCACATATCACATATCACATATCACATATCACATATCACATATCACATATCACATATCACATATCACATATCACATATCACATATCACATATCACAAATCACAAATCACAAATCACAAATCACAAATCACAAATCACAAATCACAAATCACAAATCACAAATCACAAATCACAAATCACAAATCACAAATCACAAATCACAAATCACAAATCACAAATCACAAATCACAAATCACAAATCACAAATCACAAATCACAAATCACAAATCACAAATCACAAATCACAAATCACAAATCACAAATCACAAATCACAAATCACAAATCACAAATCACAAATCACAAATCACAAATCACAAATCACAAATCACAAATCACAAATCACAAATCACAAATCACAAATCACAAATCACAAATCACAAATCACAAATCACAAATCACAAATCACAAATCACAAATCACAAATCACAAATCACAAATCACAAATCACAAATCACAAATCACAAATCACAAATCACAAATCACAAATCACAAATCACAAATCACAAATCACAAATCACAAATCACAAATCACAAATCACAAATCACAAATCACAAATCACAAATCACAAATCACAAATCACAAATCACAAATCACAAATCACAAATCACAAATCACAAATCACAAATCACAAATCACAAATCACAAATCACAAATCACAAATCACAAATCACAAATCACAAATCACAAATCACAAATCACAAATCACAAATCACAAATCACAAATCACAAATCACAAATCACAAATCACAAATCACAAATCACAAATCACAAATCACAAATCACAAATCACAAATCACAAATCACAAATCACAAATTACAAATCACAAATTACAAGTCACAAATCACAAGTCACAAATCTTAAAACGAAAATCAAAAAATTGAAACTCGAAACATAAAATTAAAGATTGAAAATTAAGAATTAAAAAAAATCGGCCATCGCGTAGAAAATCAACACTCAAGAATCAACAAACAACAAACAACAAACAACAAACAACAAACAACAAACAACAAACAACAAACAACAAACAACAAACAACAAACACAATCAACAAACAACAAACAACAAACAACAAACAACAAACAACAAACAACAAACAACAAACAACAAGCAACAAATAACAAACAACAAACAACAAACAACAAACAACAAACAACAAACAACAAACAACAAACAACAAACAATAAACAACAAACAACAAACAACAAACAACAAACAACAAACAACAAACAACAAACAACAAACAACAAACAACAAACAACAAACAACAAACAACAAACAACAAACAACAAACAACAAACAACAAACAACAAACAACAAACAACAAACAACAAACAACAAACAACAAACAACAAACAACAAACAACAAACAACAAACAACAAACAACAAACAACAAACAACAAACAACAAACAACAAACAACAAACAACAAACAACAAACAACAAACAACAAACAACAAACAACAAACAACAAACAACAAACAACAAACAACAAACAACAAACAACAAACAACAAACAACAAACAACAAACAACAAACAACAAACAACAAACAACAAACAACAAACAACAAACAACAAACAACAAACAACAAACAACAAACAACAAACAACAAACAACAAACAACAAACAACAAACAACAAACAACAAACAACAAACAACAAACAACAAACAACAAACAACAAACAACAAACAACAAACAACAAACAACAAACAACAAACAACAAACAACAAACAACAAACAACAAACAACAAACAACAAGCAACAAACAACAAACAACAAACAACAAACAACAAACAACAAACAACAAACAACAAACAACAAACAACAAACAACATTCGTTATCGAGCACTCAGTCGAGATAGAAGTCTTTTGTCATCGGTCCGTACACTCTATAGCGACAAATAGTGTTAATCCGCGTTCAAGGTTATTTGCACACTCTACACCTAGTTGGTTTCAGTATTTTTTCCTTCTTTTGTGTTTCTGTTTCTGTACCGTTAGCCGGTCAGTGAAGTGAAACAGTATTCTTCTAGTAAGCCATCTGGATACCGTTACCTACACAAGCTAAGTATTAGTTTTCGTTTCCCCTTCTTGGTTGTCTTAATAACGTGCACTGGGCAATAGGCCCGTGCAAAAATGACTTCCCCTGACGGCGGTTCGTCTCAAGGTGAGATGGACGTCGAAACAAAATCGGCTCCCCGGCTCAAAGTATATCCGAGCTCGGCCACCGGGCCATTTGTGATCTTCTTCCGGACCAAAGAAAAAAAGTGTTTGAATCTGTTGCAGATTTCTCGCGTTCTGACAGACCGGTATTCGGCCGTGACAGAGATATCGAAAATTCGCCCTGATAAGCTTCGGGTGGTTGTTAACAGTTTGACTCAGGCAAATGATATTGCTGGCTACGAGCCCTTTACGAGGGAGTACAGGGTGTATATTCCAGCTAGCAGGGTTGAAGTCAGTGGGGTCGTTTCCGATTCGAGTCTGAATTGCGAGGACCTGCTAAAATATGGGACTGGCTGTTTCAAAGACCCCATGCTTAAGCCAGTGAAGATACTGGAATGCAAACGTTTGCATTCAGCATCAGTCGCAGCTGACGGGAAGAAAACATACGTCAACTCAGACTCTTATCGGGTGACCTTCGCCGGCTCTGCCCTGCCCAATTACCTCCTCTTTGACAAGGTTCGTCTACCTGTTCGCCTCTTTGTGCCGCGGGTCATGAACTGTACTAATTGCAAACAATTGGGACACACAGCCTCCCATTGTAGCAATAAAGCCTGTTGTGGGAAATACGGTGGGAATCATGCGGATGATTCCTGTGGTAGAGATGTCGAAAAGTGTCTCTACTGTGGGGGAAACCCACATGATCTCCCTTCATGTCCCGCGTACAAACAGCGCGAGGAAAATCTTAAGCGTTCCCTTCAGGGACGCTCTAAGCGATCTTTTGCAGAAATGCTTAAGATAGCTACGCCACCTGTCTCTACGAACATCTTTACCAACTTGTCTACTGACGAAGGCGACTGTGATGAGCCCCAGGAGGGAACATCTTCTGCTGTGCCTAGAAGTAGTAGAAAAAGGAAGAACATTTTTTCTTCCAAGCTTCGTCGTAAAGGCCAGAAGGTCTTCATGGTCCCCCTAAAATAACTACTCAAGGAAGTACTGTTGTAAAACCGAAGCAAGTCGCTCCCGGTCTCAGTAACCTGAGCTCAGAAAAGGAGTTCCCAGCACTTCCAGGAACATCAAAAACCCCAAGTGTTCCCATATCTCAGCCAGAGAAAGAAAACAGTGCTGGCTTAATAAATTTCTCTGACATTGTGGACCGTATTCTTACAGCGTTGAACATTTCTGACCCCCTTAAAAGTATCTTGATAAGCTTTCTCCCCGCAGTAAAAACATTCTTGATGCAGTTCACTGCGAAATGGCCCCTCCTTTCAACGATTGTATCCTTCGATGGCTAATTCATCGATCGAGGTCAAGGATTTAATCACTGTTCTACAGTGGAATTGCAGAAGTATTATCCCGAAAATCGATTCGTTTAAAATCTTACTAAATAATTTGAAATGCGATGCATTTGCCCTATGCGAGGCATGGCTCACTTCAGAAATAACCCTACACTTTCACGATTTTAATATTATTCGCTTGGATCGAGAAGACTCTTACGGAGGAGTACTTTTGGGGATCAAAAAGTGCTATTCTTTCAATCGGATCGACCTCCCCTCGACACCAGGCATTGAAGTTGTCGCTTGCCAAACCAGAATTAAAGGCAAAGACCTTTGCATTGCTTCCACCTACATCTCCCCTAGAGCCTCAGTTAGCCACCGACGGCTTTGCGATATTGCGGAACTCCTCCCCGCACCGAGGCTAGTTTTAGGTGACTTCAACTCCCACGGCACGGCATGGGGTTGCCTTCATGACAATAATCGATCTACCCTACTCCATGAGCTTTGCGACAACTTCAATATGACCATTTTGAATACGGGTGAAATGACACGGATTCCTGCCCCTCCAGCGCGTCCGAGCGCCTTAGACCTGTCCCTCTGCTCGACATCGCTGCGGTTAGATTGCATGTGGAAGGTAGTCTCTGATCCCCACGGCAGCGACCATCTGCCAATCGTAATTAATATTGCTAACGGTTCAGGGCCACCGAATACAATCAATGTTTCGTATGACCTCACACGAAATATTGATTGGAAGAGCTACGCGTCCGCGATATCCGAAAAAGTAGAATCGACACAAGAGCTTCCTCCGGAGGAAGAGTACGGGTTCCTGGCTGGCTTGAATCTCGATACCGCGATTCAAGCTCAGACTAAACGCGTACCAGACGCGAATTCACGCGGGCGTCCTCCCAATCCATGGTGGGACAAAGAGTGCTCAGACGTGTACGCGGAGAAGGCCGCTGCGTATAAGACCTTCCGGGACGACGGGCTGCCAGCTAGCTACCGACAGTACGCGATGGCGGAAACGCGCATGAAGAGTTTGATAAAAGCCAAAAAACGTAGCTACTGGCGCCGGTTCGTCGACGGACTAACGAGAGAAACATCGATGAGCACTCTTTGGAGTACGGCCCGACGCTTACGAAACCGAAACAGTACTAATGAGAGCGTGGAATATTCAAACCGTTGGATATTCGATTTTGCCAAGAAGGTTTGTCCGGATTCCGCCCCGGCACAGAAGATCTACCGCGCCGCGTCCCCTCACAATAACGCGAACGAAACACCGTTTTCGATGGTGGAGTTCTCACTTGCTCTCTTATCATGTAACAATAAAGCCCCAGGGCCAGACAGAATCAAATTTAACTTGTTAAAGAATCTGCCAGACTCTGCCAAGAGACGCTTGTTGAATTTATTTAATAAGTTTCTTGAGGGTAATATTGTCCCTCATGACTGGAGGCAAGTGAAGGTCATTGCCATTCAAAAACCAGGAAAACCAGTCTCCGACCACAACTCGTATCGACCGATTGCGATGCTGTCCTGTATCCGAAAGTTGTTCGAGAAAATGATCTTGTTTCGCCTCGATAATTGGGTTGAAGCAAATGGCTTACTGTCAGATACACAATTTGGTTTCCGCAAAGGCAAAGGGACGAACGATTGTCTTGCGTTGCTCTCAACAGAAATTCAAATGGCTTATACTAGCAAAGAGCAGATGGAATCAGTTTTCCTAGATATAAAGGGGGCTTTTGATTCAGTTTCTATCAAAATTCTTTCTGAGAAGCTGCACCAGCATGGTATTTCACCGACTCTAAACAACTTTTTGCTAAACTTGCTGTCTGAAAAACATATGCATTTTTCGCATGGTGATTTATCGACATCACGAATTAGCTACATGGGTCTTCCCCAGGGCTCATGTCTAAGCCCCCTTCTCTATAACTTTTACGTGAATGACATTGACGAATGTCTTGTCAATTCCTGCACGCTAAGGCAGCTTGCAGATGACGGTGTGGTCTCTATTACAGGTCCCAAAGCCGTCGATCTGCAAGGACCATTGCAAGATACCTTGGACAATTTGTCTGCTTGTGCCCTCCAGCTAGGTATCGAGTTCTCCACGGAGAAAACTGAGCTAGTCGTATTTTCAAGGAAGCGTGAACCAGCGCAACTACAGCTTCAATGAATGGGTCAAACTATTGCTCAGGTTTCAACTTTCAAATATCTCGGGGTCTGGTTCGACTCTAAAGGAACCTGGGGATGTCACATTAGGTATCTGAAACAGAAGTGCCAACAAAGGATCAACTTTCTCCGTACAATAACCGGAACATGGTGGGGTGCCCACCCAGGAGACCTGATCAGGCTGTACCAAACAACAATATTGTCGGTGATGGAGTACGGGAGTTTCTGTTTCCGCTCCGCTGCGAACATACATTTCATCAAACTAGAGCGAATCCAATATTGTTGTTTGCGTATTGCTTTGGGTTGCATGCACTCGACACATACGATGAGTTTAGAAGTGCTGGCGGGCGTCCTTCCGCTGAAAAATCGATTTTGGGACCTCTCATATCGATTGCTCATCCGATGCGATATCTTGAACCCGTCAGTAATTGCAAATTTCGAAAGGCTTGTCGAGCTCAATTCTCAAACCCGATTTATGTCCTTGTACTTCGATTACATGGCACAAAATATCAATCCTTCTTCATACTATCCCAACCGTGTCAATCTCTTTCATGCTTCTGATTCAACTGTATTCTTCGACACATCCATGAAAGACGAGATTCGTGGAATCCCGGATCACATACGTCCGCAAGTGATCCCAAGCATCTTTCATAGTAAATTTCGAGAAGTCGACTGCAACAAGATGTTTTACACCGACGGATCAAGCCTCGACGGCTCCACTGGCTTCGGTATATTCAATCAAAACCTCACCGCCTCATTCAAACTCAATGATCCTGCTTCAGTTTACGTCGCAGAACTTGCTGCTATTCAGTATACCCTTGGGATCATTGATACTTTGCCCACCGATCATTACTTTATTGTCTCGGATAGCCTCAGCTCAATCGAGGCTCTCCGTTCAATGAAACCTAGAAAGCACATTCCATATTTTCTGGGGAAAATCTGGGAGCGCCTGCGTGCTTTGTCTGTAAGATCGTACAAGATTACCTTAGTTTGGGTTCCCTCGCATTGCTCCATTCCAGGTAATGAAGAAGCGGACTCTTTAGCTAAGGCGGGCGCTTTACAAGGTGACATATATGAAAGACCAATTAGCTTCAGCGAATTTTTCAGTATT
This sequence comes from Topomyia yanbarensis, assembly GCF_030247195.1. NCBI lineage: Eukaryota > Metazoa > Arthropoda > Insecta > Diptera > Culicidae > Topomyia > Topomyia yanbarensis. The sequence continues at coordinate 352,588,215 of NC_080672.1, read as the reverse complement.
AGTCATCAGAGAACCCTCGAAAGTTGGCAAACTTCATGGAGCAATGGTGAACTGGGAAGGTGGCTACATTCGATAATCCCTAAGGTATCGACGAAACCTTGGTTCAGAGGGATGGATGTGGGTTGGGATTTCATTCGCGTGATGTCTCGGCTCATGTCCAATCACTACACGCTGGACGCACATCTCCGGCGTATTGGGCTCGTGGATAGCGGTATCTGCGCTTGTGGCAACGGTTATCACGAAATCGAACATGTTGTCTGGGCATGCGCCGAGTACTGTTCTGCCAGATCTCAACTATTCGATTCCCTTCGGGCCCGAGGAAGATCACCCAATGTCCCGGTTCGAGATGTACTAGCAAGCCGCGATATTCTCTACATGTCCCTTATATACACGTTCCTCAAAACCATCAATATCCAAATTTAAATGCCCCTATCTTTTCTCTTATTATTCCCAGAAGTGCCCTCTTCCGCCTACCGTACCCCAACGATGGTTTGATACGACTCCAAGACGAGACAAAACATCTGTCGAATGAACCAACAACACGAGATCTACAGTACAACATCACACACGCAGCGCGGTGTGTTCCCGATCCGTATCTGAGCCGTACTACGAAATCGTCTGGAGGAACCCCTGCCGGCTCGAGGAAAACCGCCCGGCGTCCCAATACTTGATACATCCGTTCGAATCTGTAATCCTGTTCGTTGATTCCTGATGCCGGAAACTGAAAGTTTATATCCCCCCCCTGTTCAGCCTTGTCCACCCTCTCTCCCATGTCTCTGATACACAGATGTATGACTTCACCCCTACTCCCCGTGAATATCTTCCCAAAACTTATGTGCCCCCCTATTTTCTAGTGTTAGTTGATCAATCCGTTCGAATCTGTAATCCTGGCCGTTAATTCCTGATGCCGGAAACTGAAAGTTTATATCTCACCCACCCCCCCCCCTTCAGCCTTGTCCGCTCTCCCTCCCATGTCTCTGATACACAGATGTATGACTTCATCCCCTTCTCCCCTTGAATATATCCCAAAACTTAAGTGCTTAGTTTTAGTTGATCAATATTTAATCTCGTTAAGAAATGCCCAACAGTACCACTACTTTAAAATAGCCCTAATTAATTCCCCTTAATCTTGAACCACTCTTTCTAGTTATTTCTAGTTAATAAGCTTGTAAAATGTTCCGCTTAGTTAATAATTAATTTCTCCTACAATCTCCCTTCTAAAAATCATAAAGTGAATTACTATACAAAAAACACACTAAATGACCCGTCCCCCAAATCTTACGAATATTATATTATACCCTCTTTTATATGTATAAGTTAGCTGTAAAGTTTTTTTTTAGTTTCATTATATAAAACAAAATAATATTGAAATGTGTAACCCCCTAGTTTTAAGAAATTCAAAATGTAAAACAATGAAAAAATGGCACCTTTAAGCTAACGCATACGTGCCTTATCAAATAAACAAATTGAAAAAAAAACAACAACAAACAACAAACTACAAACAACAATTAAAAATTGAAAATCTGGGGTCGAAAAATTCGAGAAAATTTGATAGATCGAAAAACAACAGATTGAAAGAACTAGAAAAGGCAAACTCAAAAAATGGACAAATTAAAGAGAGAAAAAATCGAAGAATTAAAAAACAATCAATTCGTCAAAAAAATTGCAAATGCCGAAAGAATTGAATTATTTCGAAAGAATCGAAGAAATCGAAAAAATTGATAAAACCTAACTAAACAACAAAATCGAAATAGATCAAAAAGATTTAAAAATTATGAAATCTAAAAAAGGCTAATGCAATGTGTGAATAATCAAATTGGACATATCGAAAAGATCAAAACATCGAAAAACTCTAAAAATCGAAAGCTTTGAAAAATTTAAATTTATATAACCTGATAAAATCGAGAAATCGAAAAAGAAATGAAGCAATCGAAAAAAATTAAAAAAATCTTAAAAATCTACATTTTGAAAAAAAATCCAGGAAATCAATAAAGATTCTAAAAATCGAAAATAATTAAAACATTGAAATACTTTCAAATTAAAACAAATGAAAAACTCCAATACTTTGAAAAACACAATTCTTGAAAAATTCGAGAACCTTTCAAAAAGTCTTAAAAATTGAAAAAGTCTAAATAATCGAAAAAATCGCAGAAATGAAGAAAATACAAATAGTTCAAAATTTCAAAAAGAATGATTTAAAAAAATTGAATTGATTAAAAAACTTGGAAACAAACAAAAAAAAAAGAAACACAAAAGAATAAAAAATCAAGGGGATAAACGAAATCAAAAGAATAAAAGAAAATCTTAAAATACAAAAAGATGTTGAAAACATTATAATTGATAAAAAAATCAAAACAATAAAAAAATCTGAATGAAAAACAACAATCTGATGAAAAATAACAAAAGGTAAAAGGAAAAATTCAAAACATTTAAAGAATCGAAAATATTTGAAAAAATTTGAGAAGTTGAAAAATAATCAAATATGTCGAAATAATCAAACAAGTTCGAAAAAAATCAAAAGAAACAAAAATTCCGGAAAATTATCGAAAATATCAAAGAAAACAACATCGAATGAAAAATAAAAATAGTTTTAGTAATTGAAAGAATGAATTAATTGAAAACAAAACAAAATGAAAAATTAAAACAGTCAAAGAGTAGCAAAATTTTAGAAAATGAAAAATATCAAAAGAATAAACATTTTTTTTAAATTAATCAAATCGAAAAAATCGAATGCACAACAAAATAAAATGAAGAAATCAAAATAAATTTAAAAAAATTAAAAATCATTGAAATTAATAAGAAAAAAATTTTCATTAGGAGATGCGAGAAAAATTAAATTTTTTGAATACTTAAAAAACCAAAAAAAAAAAGAAATAAGAAATCGAAAAAATTGAAAAAAAATCAACTAAAATAGAATAATTTAAAAAGGCCAATAAACAGATAACCTCGAAATAAAAAAAATGAAATCTAACCGAACTAATCAAAAACAGTTAATAAACGACAAAGTCGAGATAGGCAAACAAATCAAAAATCATTCTAATCGTGATCGTAAAAATCTCAAATTCGTTAAACGTTAAATCTATAAATCCGATAAATCAAAGCATCAAAAATTCTATAGTTCGAAACTCCAAAAATTAATACTCGAACGATCTAGTAAGCCAATAATTTAAAAATACGAGGATTCAACAATTTTAAAATAGGATTATCAGGAGATCTTAAGATCCACAAATGCAAAAATTAGGATATTTGAAAGTTTTAAAACACAAAATTCTAATGTATTCATAGTTCTCAGATCCAAAAATCCGAAAAATTCAAGCTGAAAAATCCTAATATTCTTGAATCACAAAATCCTAAAACCTTCAAATCTCGAATTTACCAAATTTGAAGATTCTTGTGGTATTCTTGTAAATTACGATAATCCGAAGTTATACTTTGAATTTTCAGATTCCCAGTCGCAATGAAATTACATAATATTTTTTACAAAGCAGTTACAGATGCCTAAAAAAGAACACCTTCAATTGAAACATCATATTACAAAAAAGAAAATATTGTAAAAAGACAAAAATAATGCAAAAGGAAAAGAATAAAGACAAAAATCTAGAAAAAAGTCAAAAATCGAAAAATGCCTATTATTGTGTTAACTGGCAGAATCCTTCACGGTATGCTTTGTGCTTTCCGTATGTTGGACACAACTCCATCATAATCATCGGATACACACATGGTCGCTGATCGAACAAGATTAAACCTCGAGAGCAACTGGTAATTAAATCAACAGGAAAACACGACATGACAGATTCAATCTGTCCAATCAAAACAAACGTAGCAATCTCAGCAGTCGGTTGATGAGGTTAACCTGTTCCTCCGAAGGGGGTGATTAGAGTGGTGGACAACTTGAACCCACCAGTCTCTGGTGAACGTCATCTCGCTGTCATTAGTTTTATTTTCGTTCTGATCCAAAACCGAGCCATCGGATGAAGCCATTCACGCCAGGTTGTGCAGAAATCATCAATCAACGTTCGCATTTAGCACGACCTGTAATTCAGGGGCCCTAAGCGGTGGAAATATCAGTAATTATTTTATCATAAGCATAGACCTAAGACTATTAATAAAAATGCGTAATTAAAGACTCGTAAAAACGATGAGGTTATGATGCTAGGTGAAAAGTTGGCAAATAAATGAAGTGACATTGAACTAAAAACAAATCGAATCTAAAAACTCAAAACGCATTTAGCTTTAAACACCGTTCCCAAAGCAACCGGTCGAGCCTATCAAACCAAAGCACTCCATATCGATTGGCAACCAATTGAGATGCACGTGGGTAAATGCAACGCTTGCTGAACCACTCAAAAGACAATAACCATAACAAACCTACCTCCACATGTGCGCATTCCACAGATCGAACGAACGGTGCCACCGCGCCGAGATCTGACCAACTAGCAACTATAAATATAACACAAAACCGGCATCATTAATCTTTCGTGTGCAATATTTCCTCCCTCACCCCATGGCTGGCACCGGATCAGCTGTTTGTGCACACGACAACTCACCTTGCCCGGCTGTCGGTCCGGCCTGTTAAAGTGTATGGTAGATTGAATGCAGCCACGAGTGTAGAGGATTGTCCGAAAATAAGCGCTCTCCCACGCAGCCACACTGACTCTGACCATCCATCCATCGATCGATCCATCCGCCAACGCTCGCTTGCCTGCACTGCACTCATTGACTGCTTTGACCTTCAAGAAGACGGCTGCGCTGCATTCGTAATTGCAACTTAACGTCGTTCCTTTCCGGGCTTGAGCTTGCGGGGTGCAACTCAACGTCAGGAGGCGCGAAAAAAATGAATGGTGTTTGGGTTTGGGTCGGATTAATTATTTAGAAAAAATAATAAAATTGTTTCAGAATGTTCCATGTGGGTATTTATTTCTGCAATGGGACCTTCATTATTGAATGTGGGGTTAGACGAAAAAATACAAACTCAGGTAAAAAAAATTAAAGACATCTACCTAACTTGTGTTTGTTCATTTGAGACAAAATTCATTTTGTAGTTCTCAAGACGGCTTAAGTTTTTAAGAAATGGAAGAGAATAAGTTCCTTACCAAATCTGACCTATGCTAAATTTCTTTCGCGTGAAGCGCACAAAACCGATAAATAAATTAACGGGCGCAATTTCCATAACTAATTTAACAATTATTCGCTATTTAGTAAATTATTTCGAAATTCAGAAAACGCCATTCTAACACAATTATTTTGTAAAGAAACGGGAATAATTTTTTCGGGACACGAAAGGAATCAATATCGTCCTGTTCTATTGTCGTAAGTTTATTTGAGAGCGATGTAGTTTAAGAAAATCGTCAAAACTTGTTTAAGCACTCAAACAGTATTATTCAGTAAAATATTGCTTTTATAATGATTGCGACACTTTTTCAAATGTGTATTGGGTTGTCTACCTCGAAGGCAAGCCTTTAACTGAGACCTGGCGTTGAAATATCCGGCACATGCCCAGACAACGTGCTCGATGTCGTGATAGCCATCGGCACAAGCCCAATACGTCTCAAATGCGCATTCAACGTGTAGTGGTTGGACATTAGCTGAGACCTTACACGAATGAAATTCTGACTCACTTTTATCCCCCTAAAAAATTGACTGAAGCAGATAGATCTTTCATAGATGTCACCTTCTAATGCACCCATCTTTGCTAAGGGCCTGTCGGCCTTTTCATTACCCGGTATAGAGCAATGAAAAGCGACCAACACAAAGGCAATCTGGTCAAAATTTTCAGATAAAATACACAAAGACTCCCGTATCTTTCCCATAAAATACCAGAATTGCTTTTTGAACCTTCATCGCACGAAGAGCCTCAATAGAGCTGAAGCTGTCCGAAACGGTGAATTGGTAAACTGTAGGGAAAATTGTGTCAACGATTCCAAGGCTATAGTGAATAGTAGCTAATTCTGCGAAGAAAAGATTATTGTGATTTAATGACAAAAAGAAGAATGAGGCCAGTTAATCAAAAGCATCTATTAAACGAACACGGCTGAGATTATACGAAGAAGCATGCAGCCAAAGTACAAGAACATATGTCGGGTTTGAGAATTAAGCTCGACGAGCCTTTCGAAATTTTCAAATCACCAACAGCTTTACGCTAAACATCCAGAAACAACCGTACTTCATCACCGACAATATCGGTTTTCGGCATAGCCTGATCGATTCTCGTGAATGGGCACCTCACGCTGTTCCAGTTATTGTCCGGAGAAAATTGATCCTTTAGTGACAATTCTTGTCAAATGAATTCAGCACGCGCTCTTTTGTAGAGACAGGCAATTTAATTCTTTCTAACACCGAGGCGTTATTGTGTGTATTGAGAGATTAAGTGAGAACACCACAATAGAAAACGGTGTTGCGTTCACGGTATCGTGGTGGTACCGAGACAGAGGCCGGACAGATCTTCATGACGAAAGCGAATATCCAGCGGTTTGAATATTTTGTACTACTCGTAATCGTCGAGCAGTGCCCTAAAGTGTGCTCAACGATGTTTCTCTTATTAATCCGTCGACGAACTTGCGCCAATAACTGCGTTTTTGGATATCATCAAATTCTTCATTCGTGTTTCTAACGTCGCGTGCCGTCGATAGCGAAATATGCGAATATATCGCATTTAGAGTTATTTACTAACATTTTAAAAGAATCGATTTTCGGGATGATGCTTCTGCAACTGTGACCTCGTTGGTGAATTGGCCATCGACGGATACAATCGCTGAAAGTAGGAGCCATTTCGCAGTGAACTGCATCAAAACATGTTTTTACTGCGGGAAGAAAGCTTATTAAGATGTTTTTAAGAGGATCAGAAATATTTAATGGTGTAAAAATACGGCCCACAATGTCAAAGAAATTTATTAACCCAGCACTTGTTTCTTACTCTGGCTGAGATATGGGAACACTTAGGGTTTATGATGTTCCTGGAAATTCCTTTTCTGAACTCAGGTTTCTAAGACTTGGCTCGGTTTTGCACCAGTACTTAGTTATTTTCGGGGGATCTTGAAATGACAACTTCTGGCCTTTACAACGAACCTTTGGGGATGAAATATTCCACCTTTTTCTATTGCTCCTAGGCACAGAAGAAGATGTTTCCTGCTGGCGATCTTCACAGTCGTCTTCGTCAATGGACAATGTTATCAAAGAGGGGGTAGTTAGGTAGAGCGGACCTAGCAAAAGTTACCCGATAAGAGTCTGAGTTGACATATGTTCTCTTTCTGTCACCTGCGACTGACGCTGAATGCAAATGTTTACACACTAGTACCATCACCGGCTGAAGCATAGGGCAGCCAACCCACGCGTCAGCAGATCCGTGCAATGCAAACTCGTATCAGAGATGACTCCGCAGATTTCAACCCGATTAGCTGGTACATATACTCTGTACTCTTTCGTAAAAAGCGCGTATCCAGCATGTAAGTAGGGGTTTGCCCACTACTCGGGTTCTTGTTTGCCCGGCGTACCCTTCTTTTCAGGGCGGCCTAGGTGCTCCTACCGGAATTTCGGATTTTCGTATAATAACAAACGAAAAGAGGAAAAAACAAATAAATTCTAACTTTACCGTTTATTCTCCCGAAACTCTCCTCTGCTGGTCGTTCCTTGCGGTCTGCTGCTGATGACGGCGGGAAGGCGACGGTTTTTTTCCGACCGGCCGGGACTCCAACGGCCGAGTTCTCCTGCTGGTATCGTTGGCTGCTCCGGCAGCGGTCCTTTGCAATTAGCCAGGGAGGTGAGCAAGGCTCTTTTGTTGGAACCTCCCTAGCGACGGGGCGAATAATCGCCGGGTCCACTCACTCCCCGTGAATGGCCCAGGTAGGTTCCGCAGAAACCTACCTCAGGGGGAACCTTTGTCCGCCCTGCTTCGTTCTCCTTTACGATTAACTGTGGAGGAGAGCTAGGCTCGTTCGGCTAATCCTCAACAGTGAGAACGGCACTGGTGTTACCTGGGTCCTTTTTGTTTAGCCGAGGAAGCGAGTGGCTTCTTGGTAGTTAGCTTCCTGTTTCGGCGACCGTTCACCAGGACTTTTCCGAATGCCCGGACCACAAACCGATACACTGACGGCTTTAATTTGCCGTCGCACGCGCGCACTGCACTTTTATTATGGTGGCGGGAAACTGTCCCGAAAAAAAGAAATAAGTTTTTCGAACGTCTGTTCGTGGCTGTGGTCCGTCACTGTCTAACTCGATGGCCGCCTTCCGCACTCCACTATCACCAACACCAAAAAAACGCACATCCCGCATAGCTGTCATCGCTATGGTACAGCATAGTCCGCACAATTTTCGCAGCGAGAGGAGAGCGGTTACCTGACTAAACCCTATGTTATTAATATACAAATATTTAACAAAAATTACTACACCTATCTGATCTAACAAAATCGTTCACAAACAAAAATATAAACAAAATTTAACGTAAAAAGCGAACGATCATATGGAACAGTGGTGAGCATAATTTTACGTAAACAATACACTCTACGGAGTGTATACGTAAAAAAAAGGTATATTTCCGCCCAGTGCTAAATTGTTACCCTGACGGGTTACAAGCAATATCGTTTGCCCGCTTCAGGGCGAATTTTCGATATTTCCGTCACAGCCGTATATCGTTACGTCAGAACTGGAGAAATCTGCAATAGATTCAACCATTTCTTGTCTTTGGTCCATTACAAATGGTTCGGTTGCGGAGGGTGGGTACAATTTCAGTCGAAAAGGCAATTTTATTTCTTCACTCATCTCACCTTGAACCAAACTATTATCAAGGGAAGCCATTTTTTTTGCAAAGGCCTAATAACCAGTGGAGACTGGTATTAGAGTCAAGAAGAGAAATGTAATATTATAGCGGTACTTAACTTATCTATACATTGGTATCCAGGCGGCTTACTTTCACTGCTCTACTGGACAAATAACGGTAAACGCGCTAAACACAGATGAAGAGAAAAATTGTGCAACATCGACGATACGGAAAAATTTACAATATCGCCTTGATAGCGGATTAGCACTATTTTTGTAACGTTACACTGCACAAACTGGAAAGATCGACCTATCGGTACGAAAGTCGCCGAACGAATGAATGAATGATCTTGATTTCTTAATTTTTCCTGAACGCAATTGTTTGCAGTCCGAAATATTCACCTGTTGAAGTGAGAGGTCCTTGAAGCAGCTAATCTTGTACTTTAATAGGTGTTCGTACGTCGGACCCTGCTCGGCATCGACACCATCTATCTCTACTGACTTTGGAGAAACGCAGACCCTGAAACGCTGCGTATAACTAAGCACTAAGCAATCTGATTTGCCTGTTCAAGACTATCTACGAGAGCTTTTACTTCATCTGCGAATACCATCATTTATGATTAATTCGCAATTAAAACACTCATCAAACGCTAGGATAGACTAGAAATGATCGAGTTTGGGTTTTTGGACCCGAAACCCGGACCCGGGTTCAGGTTCTATAAATTAGAACTTTTCGGGTTCGGGTCGGTTTCCGGGTTTTTAAATTTGAATTTTTCGGGGTCGGGTCGGGTCCGGGTTTTTGAACTTCTAAACTGTTGGGTTCGGGCCAGGTTCGAGTTTTTCGAATTTCGAATTTTCAGATTCGGGTCGGGTTCGGATTTTGAACTGATCACATCCAATTATTGCTTGACGCTGTTTACGTCTATACACCACGTCCAGGCTCTGTAATTAGCTTTACTTAGTGTTACGAATGGATGACACATATAACCGTACTAAATTTTACCACCTTTGAATCGCTAGAATTCGTCATACAGTAATGTTTCGATTATATCACTATGCGTTTACATCACCCTCGATTATATCACGGTTTTGTCTCGATTATATCACGCTCGCGCAGAAAAAGCACACTACATTATGATCCAGTTAAGCCATATGTTGTGTCCTGGCACTTTTAATATTTTTTACAATTAGTTTGCTTATTTACATGTACGGTAATGAGCCTATTAGTGGGTTTCGGACTATATCGTCAAGGGTTTATGTATGATGAGGTCGATCAAGAAGTCGAACTTTTTATTCTTTCATCTTAAAGTATGAATTCTTAAGAAAGTATCTTAAATTTTTATAAAGGTCTAAGCAGCAAAAGCAAAGTTATAGCACTATTCATCTTATTCCTTTACGTGGGCGGAGGGCGTGGCGTAAAACTTTAAACGTGAATAATCTCGTAATCATGTTTTACCAGAAACGTTGTTGTAATCACTAGGATTGTCGAAATATCTTGCGACCGATTCCAATTTTTGTTTTAAATTCTTCGTAACACATTTGCCGTGTCCTAAAGCGGGTGTCTGGCGTACCGGATAAAAAAATTGACTGCTTTTTTATTCGCTTAATTGTTAGTTATCCGCAGGAAAATCTAACAAAATAATGAGAAAAACAAAATACGCAAGATTTGTATGCCGAGATATGCATTTTCTCTTGAATTGATGTGAATACTTTTCTTTTGGAAGGACATCAAGAATTGGAGATGTGACTATTTTAATGAATGTTGATACAACGAGGAATGAATCGTAGTCTCTTCGAATACATTGACTTTAATAGTCAAGATATTTGCCAAAAACTTTAACGTGCCAGATTCCTTCAAGTTTAGTTTTGGGTAGTTCAACAATTTTAAGAAAAGGTACGGGATACGTAAAGTGAAGTTGTGTAGGGAAAAATTGATCCGCCGATGCCATACCATTTGACCCAATGCGTTGAACAAAGATGGCAGACGGCTGCTCTAACCAACGGCTTTAAATAGGATGTGTGATAATAGAAACATGGCAAAAATAGGCTCATTACCCTACAGTGATTAATTTTTTTGACTAACTTTAACTTTTATGACTTTTTGAAATATACATGGGTTAATGCTTAAATGTAATTTTTTGTTTTGCTTTGAACATATTACGTTTCAAATATATCACGCTAAAATACAGAACGACCGTGACATAATCGAAACATTACTGTATTTTCTGATACTCAAATATTGTATTTTTTATTCATAAAATTTCATCTCAAATTCGCTAACTGCCCAAATTATTTTATTTTTTAAACAAGCACTCATGAGAGAGCATTCAACAATAAGTTTTTCGCATCTAAAATCTCTGCGATTTATTTTTCAAATAGTCATCAATAAACCAAGTCAAAGAAAGTTTGTCGGAAAATACTGGTTCAATCGAGTAGAAATCTAAAAAATGCTTGTTTCATGTTTGTACCACTGATTTGATAGTGGCGCTAGTATACCATCACCATATGAGTGTCATGAACAACGATAGCACAAGAGTGATCATACCAACCGGTAACGCGGGTGACGTCGTGTGAACTATCGAATGCGAATTGCCAATTGACATAGCTTAATTTGATACATGTAATAAATTATACAAAACTACTCTTGCAGGAATGATTTTCGATAAAAAATTGGAGATTTTGCTCAAGTGCGACGGGCCATGTTGTTTGAATCTGTCATCATTACGCTTTTGGTTTCCCCATGCGTTAGTCGCCGATTTATCCTACTTTCCGGTTAAGATATTGACGATTTATCAGTTTCTCAGAACATTTCAAATTCGACGTTCAATAATAGTAAATATAAATGCGAATTTCTCTCGCCAGTAATTTATTTTGCCATAGGCAACTGGCGCATATGGTATATTTCACTGAGAAAAATTAACAAACCGAATACATAACATAGAAGTTCAATAAAGTTAAAGGTCTGTAACCCTCAACAGTATTTTGGCTGGTCTCTTTTGTACTACTGCAATAATCCCATCACAATTTTTTTCTCCAAATTACCCAGTAGCATGCAATTTATCACGGCTGTAATTTCCGTTGTAATTATATTCCAGCAGTCTAAACAAAATTCTTTAGGCAGACCGTCTAATCCAGGAGGTTTTTTCGAAGCACTGGTTTTAATGGTGGAAAACACTTCTTCGTCGCAAACCTCATCCATCAGTCTATCATTTTCTTGTGTATCAGTAGGAATAGAAGTTCCTGGTGTAATCATTTAGAATCTGATCTGAATCGAACTTGTTAATACGGAGAATCAAACAAAGATCCCGAAGATTTTTGATTTTAAGCGCTTGAGCTGGATCCAAGGCTCATCTAAGAGTTTTAGGATCACTCCAACCTGAAGTAGCACCATATGCGCCAGTTGCTTATGGCAAAATAAATTACTGGCGAGAGGAATTCGCATTTATATTTACTATTATTGAACGTCGAATTTGAAATGTTCTGAGAAACTGATAAATCGTCAATATCTTAACCGGAAAGTAGGATAAATCGGCGACTATACATAACAATTTTGCGGTGACCAATAAACCCTAAATTTATTGAACTTCGACTTTAAAATTATAACAAGAACACTCAAATTTAGATTGAACAAATTAATGCCATTATTAATTAGTTCCAATCAAAAAAGTGCACATCCATAATATATATATATATATATATATATATATATATATATATATATATATATATATATATATATATATATATATATATATATATATATATATATATATATATATATATATATATATATATATATATATATATATATATATATATATATATATATATATATTATGGATGTGCACTTTTTTGATTGGAACTAATTAATAATGGCATTAATTTGTTCAATCTAAATTTGAGTGTTCTTGTTATAATTTTAAAGTCGAAGTTCAATAAATTTAGGGTTTATTGGTCACCGCAAAATTGTTATGTATAGTCGCCGATTTATCCTACTTTCCGGTTAAGATATTGACGATTTATCAGTTTCTCAGAACATTTCAAATTCGACGTTCAATAATAGTAAATATAAATGCGAATTCCTCTCGCCAGTAATTTATTTTGCCATAAGCAACTGGCGCATATGGTGCTACTTCAGGTTGGAGTGATCCTAAAACTCTTAGATGAGCCTTGGATCCAGCTCAAGCGCTTAAAATCAAAAATCTTCGGGATCTTTGTTTGATTCTCCGTATTAACAAGTTCGATTCAGATCAGATTCTAAATGATTACACCAGGAACTTCTATTCCTACTGATACACAAGAAAATGATAGACTGATGGATGAGGTTTGCGACGAAGAAGTGTTTTCCACCATTAAAACCAGTGCTTCGAAAAAACCTCCTGGATTAGACGGTCTGCCTAAAGAATTTTGTTTAGACTGCTGGAATATAATTACAACGGAAATTACAGCCGTGATAAATTGCATGCTACTGGGTAATTTGGAGAAAAAAATTGTGATGGGATTATTGCAGTAGTACAAAAGAGACCAGCCAAAATACTGTTGAGGGTTACAGACCTTTAACTTTATTGAACTTCTATGTTATGTATTCGGTTTGTTAATTTTTCTCAGTGAAATATACCATATGCGCCAGTTGCCTATGGCAAAATAAATTACTGGCGAGAGAAATTCGCATTTATATTTACTATTATTGAACGTCGAATTTGAAATGTTCTGAGAAACTGATAAATCGTCAATATCTTAACCGGAAAGTAGGATAAATCGGCGACTAACGCATGGGGAAACCAAAAGCGTAATGATGACAGATTCAAACAACATGGCCCGTCGCACTTGAGCAAAATCTCCAATTTTTTATCGAAAATCATTCCTGCAAGAGTAGTTTTGTATAATTTATTACATGTATCAAATTAAGCTATGTCAATTGGCAATTCGCATTCGATAGTTCACACGACGTCACCCGCGTTACCGGTTGGTATGATCACTCTTGTGCTATCGTTGTTCATGACACTCATATGGTGATGGTATACTAGCGCCACTATCAAATCAGTGGTACAAACATGAAACAAGCATTTTTTAGATTTCTACTCGATTGAACCAGTATTTTCCGACAAACTTTCTTTGACTTGGTTTATTGATGACTATTTGAAAAATAAATCGCAGAGATTTTAGATGCGAAAAACTTATTGTTGAATGCTCTCTCATGAGTGCTTGTTTAAAAAATAAAATAATTTGGGCAGTTAGCGAATTTGAGATGAAATTTTATGAATAAAAAATACAATATTTGAGTATCAGAAAATACAGTAATGTTTCGATTATGTCACGGTCGTTCTGTATTTTAGCGTGATATATTTGAAACGTAATATGTTCAAAGCAAAACAAAAAATTACATTTAAGCATTAACCCATGTATATTTCAAAAAGTCATAAAAGTTAAAGTTAGTCAAAAAAATTAATCACTGTAGGGTAATGAGCCTATTTTTGCCATGTTTCTATTATCACACATCCTATTTAAAGCCGTTGGTTAGAGCAGCCGTCTGCCATCTTTGTTCAACGCATTGGGTCAAATGGTATGGCATCGGCGGATCAATTTTTCCCTACACAACTTCACTTTACGTATCCCGTACCTTTTCTTAAAATTGTTGAACTACCCAAAACTAAACTTGAAGGAATCTGGCACGTTAAAGTTTTTGGCAAATATCTTGACTATTAAAGTCAATGTATTCGAAGAGACTACGATTCATTCCTCGTTGTATCAACATTCATTAAAATAGTCACATCTCCAATTCTTGATGTCCTTCCAAAAGAAAAGTATTCACATCAATTCAAGAGAAAATGCATATCTCGGCATACAAATCTTGCGTATTTTGTTTTTCTCATTATTTTGTTAGATTTTCCTGCGGATAACTAACAATTAAGCGAATAAAAAAGCAGTCAATTTTTTTATCCGGTACGCCAGACACCCGCTTTAGGACACGGCAAATGTGTTACGAAGAATTTAAAACAAAAATTGGAATCGGTCGCAAGATATTTCGACAATCCTAGTGATTACAACAACGTTTCTGGTAAAACATGATTACGAGATTATTCACGTTTAAAGTTTTACGCCACGCCCTCCGCCCACGTAAAGGAATAAGATGAATAGTGCTATAACTTTGCTTTTGCTGCTTAGACCTTTATAAAAATTTAAGATACTTTCTTAAGAATTCATACTTTAAGATGAAAGAATAAAAAGTTCGACTTCTTGATCGACCTCATCATACATAAACCCTTGACGATATAGTCCGAAACCCACTAATAGGCTCATTACCGTACATGTAAATAAGCAAACTAATTGTAAAAAATATTAAAAGTGCCAGGACACAACATATGGCTTAACTGGATCATAATGTAGTGTGCTTTTTCTGCGCGAGCGTGATATAATCGAGACAAAACCGTGATATAATCGAGGGTGATGTAAACGCATAGTGATATAATCGAAACATTACATACATACATACATATATATATATATATATATATATATATATATATATATATATATATATATATATATATATATATATATATATATATATATATATATATATATATATATATATATATATATATATATATATATATATATATATATATATATATATATATATATATACATACATATATATATATATATATATATATATATATATATATATATATATATATATATATATATATATATATATATATATATATATATATATATATATATATATATATATATATATATATATATATTTGAAGCAACATGCTCCATTCGGGATAGAATAGTTGAGCTATGTTACAAAAAGAAAAAAATCCCTTCTGGCGTCATTCGATTTTGAAAAGACGTTTGATATAGTAGAACCGATGTTTTTGATTAAAACACTGACTAAAGTGGGCTTGAATCAAAGATTTATTGATTTTATTAAAAAGACTCTTGATATATCATTCTCGAAAATTTTGTTGAACGGGTCTTTGACACGAGAAATAAAAATAGAAAGGTCAGTTAGACAAGGGGATCCAATTTCCATGAATATGTTTGTATTATATTTAGAATCACTAATGAAAAAATTTTTGAGAGCATGCTCAAATAATTTAGATCTATTAAACGAATACGCGGATGATATTTCATTGATTGTAAATAACATGGAAGACTGAAACAGAATTAAACAAATTATTCAACATTTTTGTAGAGTCTCAGGTGCGAAATTAAATTTGGAAAAATCAAAAGCATTCGAAATTGGATTTATGCAAACACGAACAGATTTATCAAAAAGTTTATGGATTAAAACAGAGGAAAAAATAAAAATTTTAGGAATTTGGTACACAAATTCACTAAAACAAATGATAACTGAAAATTGGGTCTCAACAATCGACAAAGTGTCAAATATTTTGAGAGCGAATCAAACAAGAAAATTAAACTTGCTACAGAAAGTATTTTTTTAAGCACCTTCGTATCATCGCAGCTGTGGTATACGGTCTCTGTGATAAATATTAATAACAAATATTGTGCCAAAGTAAAAAGTCTGATTGGCACCTTTCTTTGGCATTAGAGTAAGTTTTTATCAAATAGTTCTGCCCAAGTGTAGAGGAGAAATTGATTTACACAATCTGGAACGCAAATGTACAGCGTTATTCATAAACCGATTCGTCACTGCCAATTACGACAACTCGTTTATAAAAAATAAAAATAAAAAAGTGTTTGAGAGAACTAATGATAGGGATTAAGAATACCCAGTGTTACAGGGATCAAAGATCTGGATCCCCCCAGAAGTAATACCGAGAGGTAGTCCCTGGGGGGAACGATGGCGGAGCCCAATGGAGTTTAGACGGTATTAATGGCAGCGTGATCATTCGAGCCCGACTCGCCCCCAGTACACCCCGTGTACTGGCCTAGTACGTAAACGTCTTCTCCATTGTAAAAAAAGGGATCAAAGATACTTGTTGCATGAGGTGAACAAAATTTAATTTTTTTGTATGCATTGTGAATTTTTTTCCTTGTTTTTCCAGGCAAAAGTACTTAGAAAGTAATCGTACTTGAAAATATTCACAAATAATTGGTTCTAAGATCTCATACAACCGTTAAAATTTTTTTTGGAAAGATCTTCAAGATGGATTTAAACACATATTTTCTAAAATATTATATAACTTTTCCAAAACAAATGTAATGCATCAGATTTGTTTTTTAAACATCATAAACGACCAAATACTTCATTTTCTTTTTATATTGTGATAACTTTATGCGTATAGATTAGGAGATATGGCCGGGGAATTAAATATCCCCAAGGATCAAGTGTCCTCACTCTCCCCTACAGATAAATCTGTGTAAACGTGTAACCCGTCAGGGTAACAATTTAGCACTGGGTGGAAATATACCTATTTGTGCGTACTCTCTCCGTAGAGTGTATTGTTATTGCAACATAACTCACCGCTGTTCCTTATGATCGTTCACTTTTTCTCGTAAATTTTGTTTGTTTTAGCTTTTGTGAACGATTTTGTTGGTCTAGATAGGTGTAGAAAATTTTG
Organism: Topomyia yanbarensis; assembly: GCF_030247195.1. Taxonomy (NCBI): domain Eukaryota; kingdom Metazoa; phylum Arthropoda; class Insecta; order Diptera; family Culicidae; genus Topomyia; species Topomyia yanbarensis. The sequence continues at coordinate 352,570,921 of NC_080672.1, read as the reverse complement.
TTTCATATTTCTGTATAAATAACATAGGGCTTAGGTAGGCCACCGCTCTCCTCTTGCTGCAATCAGTGTGCTGGATATGCTGCACATAGCGATGACAGCTATGCGGCGGTACTGTTTTTTGGTGCTGGTTTTGGTGTTTGTTTTGGGTGAGTGGAAAAGGCGGCCATCGTAAAAAGGTGAGTTAGTTTCGGACCACGTTGCAGTTCGGTTTGTTTTCGGTAGTGACCGGTTTGTTTTTGGAAAGTCCAACCCGCCAAATAACGCGTGTGTGCGGAAGTAAATTCCCGCAAAAGTACCGGCTCGTGGTTCGAGAACTCTGGTCTGGTGTCGGGTCGCCGATTAGGGAAGCTAAGCGTTAAGGAGCCACTCGCTTTCCCGGCTAACCATAAAGGACCCAGAAGACGCCTTTCCGCTCTCGCTGTGAAGGATTAGCCGAACGAGCCTAGCTCTCCTTCACAGCTAAACGTCAAGGAGAGCGAAGCAGGGTGGCCAAAGGTGCTCCCTGGGAAGTACACTGCGGTGACTTCTGGGATCTCTCGCGGGGAGCGAGTAGATCCGGCGATAATTCGCCATCGTCGCTAGGGAGGTTCCAACAAAGGAGCTAAGCTCACCTCCCTAGCTAATTGTCAAGGACCGCTGCAGGAGCAGTCAACTCAAATCGGGAGAACTTGGCCGTTGCTGTCCCGGCCGGTCGGACGAGACCACCCACCTTTCCGCCCAGCAGTAGCAGATTAGCAGCAGCAGCAGTGGAGAGAGTTGGAGGAAATAAACACGGTAAAATTAAATTTATTTGTTTTGTTTACCTTTTTTTTGTGTTGTGACGAAAATCCGAAATTCTGTAGAGGCACCTAGGCCGCCCTGAAAAGAAGGGTACGCCGGGCAAACAAGAACCCGAGTAGTGGGCAAACCCCTACTTACATTTGGCGCCCAACGTGGGGCCCGAACCCACGACCCTGAGATTAAGAGTCTCATGCTCTACCGACTGAGCTAGCCGGGCGCCAAATGTAAGTAGGGGTTTGCCCACTACTCGGGTTCTTGTTTGCCCGGCGTACCCTTCTTTTCAGGGCGGCCTAGGTGCCTCTACAGAATTTCGGATTTTCGTCACAACACAAAAAAAGGTAAACAAAACAAATAAATTTAATTTTACCGTGTTTATTTCCTCCAACTCTCTCCACTGCTGCTGCTGCTAATCTGCTACTGCTGGGCGGAAAGGTGGGTGGTCTCGTCCGACCGGCCGGGACAGCAACGGCCAAGTTCTCCCGATTTGAGTTGACTGCTCCTGCAGCGGTCCTTGACAATTAGCTAGGGAGGTGAGCTTAGCTCCTTTGTTGGAACCTCCCTAGCGACGATGGCGAATTATCGCCGGATCTACTCGCTCCCCGCGAGAGATCCCAGAAGTCACCGCAGTGTACTTCCCAGGGAGCACCTTTGGCCACCCTGCTTCGCTCTCCTTGACGTTTAGCTGTGAAGGAGAGCTAGGCTCGTTCGGCTAATCCTTCACAGCGAGAGCGGAAAGGCGTCTTCTGGGTCCTTTATGGTTAGCCGGGAAAGCGAGTGGCTCCTTAACGCTTAGCTTCCCTAATCGGCGACCCGACACCAGACCAGAGTTCTCGAACCACGAGCCGGTACTTTTGCGGGAATTTACTTCCGCACACACGCGTTATTTGGCGGGTTGGACTTTCCAAAAACAAACCGGTCACTACCGAAAACAAACCGAACTGCAACGTGGTCCGAAACTAACTCACCTTTTTACGATGGCCGCCTTTTCCACTCACCCAAAACAAACACCAAAACCAGCACCAAAAAACAGTACCGCCGCATAGCTGTCATCGCTATGTGCAGCATATCCAGCACACTTATTGCAGCAAGAGGAGAGCGGTGGCCTACCTAAGCCCTATGTTATTTATACAGAAATATGAAACAAAATTTTCTACACCTATCTAGACCAACAAAATCGTTCACAAAAGCTAAAACAAACAAAATTTACGAGAAAAAGTGAACGATCATAAGGAACAGCGGTGAGTTATGTTGCAATAACAATACACTCTACGGAGAGAGTACGCACAAATAGGTATATTTCCACCCAGTGCTAAATTGTTACCCTGACGGGTTACAATCTCGCCCACACCGGGTGGAAAAAAATTGACAACAATTTTTTTCTAACCTAACACCTAACACCGATACAATAATAATACGCAATGAATAAATAAATCAATAAACAAAGAAAAACTAACTACACCTAATTATTTCTTCCGCAATTTATCAAAATTCATCAAAAAAATAATCGACCGGATGTCCTCATTGGTGAAAAGTTTGCCTGTGTTTGGTCTGATAATACTGACAGCATACGCGAAGCGAGAGGCTATCAGCCATCGTCATTATTCGGTTATGGGTTGAACCCTAAATCCAATCCGAATACAAGATCGGTAACAACTCGAAAATCCCAAAATTCTGCAAGTGGCATTGACAATTTTCAATGTTTCAACTTGCAGGGGAACGGTTGTCGGCATTACATTGTTCGTTTCTTTCATCGACTGTCCAAAAATGTCTTTCGTGTCCTAACGGTACCAATACTACAAGCTTGTGCTGGGGTTTCAATCCAAATACATTCATACAATTATCCCATTCATTCATTCTCAATCACTGGCCTACTCGATCATTCACATTCCGATAAGCGCTTCGAACTGACCCCAAAACAATTTCATCTTATCATTCACACATGCATTCATTCCTTCAATATGATTCTGCACTCATACATTCACACATACCATACCGCTTAACACGTCATCGTTTCTCCCACTCACAGACATTCCGGACAAAAAATTTTGTACATTCGTCCCTTTTCGCCTCAAAACGCTTCGTACATTGGAAAAGAAACGTTTGAGAGGGACCAAAGAATGTCTTTCGCATAATTTTAAAATATCAAAATGATTCCCGCTGGAATCAAACGAACCATCCCAGGTTTAACCACAAACCCAAAATTATGCGAAATAAAACTTTATTATTTGATTCGAAATCGAAGACGCGGTATCGTTTTACCCCATTTGCTCTTCCACTCACACTACTCTGATCCAAATCGGGCTACACCTGCATGATGCAGAGCATTGATGCGAACATCGGGGAAAATGTCCAAATCGATAATGGTGTCATCCATCGACAGGATGAATGAACCAAAATCAAAACAAGTTCGGTATTGCGAAATCGCCGTGGACGATGTGTTGTTTTCGCGTTTCTAACCCGTTCGTTCGTGTCGCGGGATTCCTGCCGGTTGGGAACTAGTGGCGCGAAATTAACGGTCCCTGCCGAAGAAAGGATTGGTGATTTTTTTTTAATGTTCTGGGAAATTATATATAATTTTGTGCACCCGTAGGTGCGAGTGTTCCCCATGAAGAGGGGTTTTTGGAAAAAAAATTTATGTTGCCGAACACGGCTGAAAGTTTTTTTTTGATGCGTTCGGGACCCTAAAAACTCGCACGGTGTAAAATTTATATGTTTTAAAGTGTGGGAATTCCACTTCGCCGCTGCCGTGCCAGGTCCCGGGGCATACGTTTACTGTAGTTGTTTGATTACCTCACTGCGCGAGTGGGGCGCAAAAGAATTGTTTTGTTTGCTGAACACTGCAGAAAGTGTCAGGTTAATGCAACCGTTGACCGAATGACGGTACGGTGTAGTGTACTTGTTTTTGTTTTAAGTGGAGGATTCTACCCACCGTAACCGTCACCGGTGCCAGTTCATATATGTTTGTCGGATGTTTGTTTACCACACTGCGTGAATGTGGCTCTGAAAAATTGCAGGAAGGTGTTGAAGAACCTTCTCGCGGCAGAGTTGGTCTTCCACAATAAAAATAGAGAAGACGGAGAAATGTTTGTTTTTTTTTATTAGGACCAAAGTCCGTGTTGTTGCCGTCGGGAACTGACGGCTGCTTTTGGAAAACTCCCAAGTGAGTAATCCATAGAAAAGCATACCGTCAGTTAGGGTTCGTCGCGGTTGCGGTAATTACCGCAACCGCGCGGTATTTACCGCACCCGCACCGCAAAAACTGCGGTGCGGTGAGATACTTTTTCCCGCGGATGCGGTGCGGGAAATGAGCATTTACCGCGCGGTATTACCGCAACCGCGCTTCAAAAAATAATTGATAAAGTATGCAGTCTGCATTAAAAAGTGAATTAAAACTATGACTTTTACCATTTGAGAAGGACGCAACTAGATTTATTTTCTGAACGAATGCTTAGCAATCTCATTATTAGGAACATCTCTCTCTCTCTCTCTCTCTCTCTCTCTCTCTCTCTCTCTCTCTCTCTCTCTCTCTCTCTCTCTCTCAGAACGTTCGATTTTTATTTATTACCCTACAATAGAGAAACATGATAAACATTTAATTGCTCTAATTTTCATAGACTTGACAATGATTTGAAAAGAAATCCGAATATAATCTGTATTCGACCTATCGCAATTTGATTTTTTACATTTTGGTCATTCAAATATGATAAAACATACTGTTACTAAGAAATAAAATCTATAAGCTGTGCCCAATATAATTTGGCACCATTATTTTTACGACATATTTTGAAAACTATTTGTTTTATACTTCAAAGAAAAAAATTACAAACGAACCTTTTCAAATACATAAAACGCAAAATCCAATCATTGAAAAACAATTGAATTTTTCTGTCAAATTCAATTACAAAATGCATCATTTCTCCTGATTCCTCTTGGTAATCGTGGAATTATGAATCCTTTTCAATGGCATTTTCTCGACAGTGAATTTTGATTAATTTGGAGAACTTAGAAATGAACTAATGATACTATGACTTAAAAACAATCCAAAGAATGTAATTATCATCATCAAACCAAACGAATTTGGAGGAATTTTTTTTCGCGTGCGTCCATCGTTCGTCCAACTGGGAATATTTTCTACCATATTAACGAATAATTTTTTCAGTTAGGAGTATTTTGTAACTTTTTGAAAGTAAAGCTTTCGAAGTTAGTGTAGGGCATTGCGATTTTTGTTGTGTTTCTCAAAGTCTGCCTCAAGGTCTGCTGACAAATGTCAAAGTTATCCCAGATTCCAAATTTTGCATGGTTTGGACAGTTTTTGCCTTAATTGAAAATTTATCTCGAAACTTTAACGTGGGGGTTAGGTATTTTTACATAGAATCTGTATACAAAGTTTGAAAGAAATCGGTTAAGTAGTTTTTGAATGGAAGGTAACACCGCAAATCATATTTTTCCAGATACCAGATTTTTGCATGGAAAAATTACAGCATGTTATTGAAATGATACACTATAATGTACAAACGTTTTGATCAGTTCGCTTCACGCAAAGTTTCAAAAAAATCGAGAAAAAGTGTTTTTTTCACGCCAAAACCCTTACCACTCTTAATAAAACTTGCAAAGTTGAATATTTTCATAAATGTTACATTCTGAGGAGTCCGTCAAAGGTAATTTTCGTGTAAATAAGAATAACATTTTACTATATATGGCTACACAAAACAAATGATTAATTTTTCAACACAATTTTTATAATGCATAATTTTTACCGCATTTACCGCATTACCGCGCGGTGCGGTGCGGTAAATGCAATGCGGTTGCGGTAAGCGGTGCGGTTTTATTATTTTTTTGCGGTTGCGGTGCGGACTATCTATTTACCGCCCACATCCGCACCGCGACGAACCCTACCGTCAGTCCACAAACGGCACGGAAAAGTTTTTTTATGCTGGTTTAAGGAGATTTGCTGGCCAAACTCCGAGATTTTTACCTGCTAAATCCTTCAGCTCGTAGGAGGATACACCCCTTTTGGCGATAATTTTTGCCGGTAAGTATTGTGGTCCAAGTTTAGCATTGTAAGACTCGAGTGCATTCGACAACTTCATGTTTCGACGGTACACCATTTGTCCCGTTTCAAAAGGTTTGGAGAACTTTCGATGACGCAAGTTGTACTGATGTCGAATGCCCTCGCTTGCCTTTGCCAAACTTTTGACCACAATCTCCCGGATTTTGTCTATCTGTTTGTGTCTTGTTTCTAGGTCACCCTCACCGGAAATCCTGCTGAAGTCATCGGCAGATGCAATTTCACACCCGTGTATAATGAAATGAGGACTAAACCCAGTGGAGGAATGAACGGTAGTATTTAGGATGCGCTCCACATCACTGATGTGGACATCCCCGTTGCGCTGCTCGGTTCGAGCATATGCCCGGATTGCGGTGTCTATCGAGCGATTTGTTCGCTCCACTGGGTTAGCCTGCGAATGATAGCGGGAGTTCAGCCAATGTTTGACGTTGGTTTCTTTTATGAATTGACTGAACTCCTTCGAGGTGAAAGTGGAGGCATTGTCGCTTAGCAGAATTTCCGGGCTACCATGGCGATTGAACCACTGTTCGCGCAGTATCATAGATAGTGACGAACCACGGCAGTGAACAGACGCCCCAAATATTCGATACTTTTTCGGGACAGTTTCCCGCCACTAGTGCCAGTGAGGTAGAGTGCGCGCGTGCGACGGCAATTTAATCCGTCGAAGAGTGCCGGCCCGTGGTTCGGGCACACGTAAACGCGGTGTCGATTCGCCATTAAGGGGTAAGCTAAACGTCAAGGAGTGTTTTCGCTACCCCGGCTAAACATTAAGGAATCGTATCACCGACCGTTCTCACTGTGGAGGATCAGTCGAACGAGCCTAGCTCTCCTCCACAGTTAATCGCCAAGGAGAACGAAGCAGGGCGGACAAAGGTTCCCCCTGGGAAGTGCACTGCGGTGACTTCCGGGATCATTTGCGGCGAGCAAGTCGATCCGGCGACAGTTCGCCATCGTCGCTAGGGAGGTTCCAACAAAGGAGCAAAGCTCACCTCCCTAGCTAAAAGTCAAGGACCGCTGCCGGAGCAGCCAACGATCAAGGGAGAACTCGGCCGTTGCTGTCCCGGCCGGTCGGAGGAAACCACCCGCCTATCCGCCCGCAGCAGCAGTGTACAGTGAAGGGAGAGTAGGTGAAAATAATACACGGTAAAATTTAATATATTTATTTTTCCTTTTTGTTTGTTGTTACGAAAATCCGAAATTCTGTAGAGGCACCTAGGCCGCCCTGAAGTAAAGGGTACGCCGGGCAAATAAGAACCCGAGTAGCGGGGAAACCCCTACTTACAAACGGTAGCTCTACTCCTAAGCGACGTTATATCTACCATCCCAACGTGGCTCAAAACAGCGTTATGAGGTACTTAATTCATTGGAGTCAATTCTGCCCATATTAGCGATTTCATATATTCTACAACGTTTGTGTGTGTCAAAAGCGTCATCTTCTGGCAATATTATTTTTAATTAAATTATAAATTGACCATAGTACGCTACAGAAAATTTGACTTTTGAACTGAAAGAGATAGCGTTTGGCCGTCTTCGACAAAGTTGTAGAGGAGAGTATTTTTATAAATTTTGCAGAAGACATGTTGTCTCTGTCACTCACGGTAATTGAGTTATAAGATGTATAACTTCTGAACGAGTGCTTATGGACAAACAATTTTACCTTCGTTGTAAAGGTGAAACCTAATCCTATCTGAATGATTGAAAGTATAATTACAATTTTTGCACCTCTGAATGATGTTTTGAGAGTGTTTGGAATGGGTTCAACCCGTGAAAACACTATCACTATGGTCCGAAGGATCCCATTTAAAAACCACATTCTGGTGTATTTACGGGTTTTTGAGACCATTTCATGGTGTTTTGATGGTTGTAAAATTTGACCCGGACCATGTTTATGGTATTTTTATAGGGTTTTGTGGTGTTTGAACCCAAGAGAATTTGCACGGGATATTAGTTAGAGGCATTGTAAATTTGCTTTAGCAAGTAGAAAAATCAACGCACAGGTTGATTTAATGGTTTATTTTGCTATAGTAGCGGAGCGATTTATGGCTCTAAACAAGTTGGGAGTCCAGACTGTGCTTTTTACGAGTATGCATTTCTCAAACAGTTTTGTCCGGATTCCATAGACCATTCATTATCTTGTCGTTTCCTCACAAAAAGGAAACAGATTTACATTCACGAAAATTCTGTAACACGAAAAATTGCAAACAATAATTGAGTTCGACTTTCTCCAGCGGTGATAAATATTGCTGACTTCGGGCGTATCTAAGCGCAAAGCGACACCTTTTTTGCAATAGTCCCAAAGGATAATGAGGTATGCATAGCTAAAATATCCTTGTATATCCAAATGGAATAGGATAGACGAAACGGTTCTCTTTACTTCCTAGACACGAACCAACAGTTGAAAGCTTCCCTAGAACGTTTTTATAGCAACAGTATTCCATTATCTAGGATTCCGTTATCCCCTAGCACAAGCACACCCTAAACTGTTGCTTCCCTCTTTCCAAACATTGAACCCTCCCTCATTCCATCCAATCATCTAACAAGGAACCGTAATGAGTAGCAGCATTAATTGAAAAGCATAGACGGAAAATTAATTCCTCCCTGCGTCCCTTTCGCTCTCACACCACAATCCCGCTTTGCCACGCCAGCTACCCTTCTCTGGGGCACAGGCAAATTCCTATTCGTGTTTTTTTTTCGGAACCTAAAATCCGGTCCCGATTGCGCTCATTTACCAATTAATAGTCGTTCGGTGCAGAACGGGGTTGCTTTGTCGGTGCGATCTGTTCACCGCCAGCAGCCGCTGGGAAAGGTGAAAGTGGGTGACTTCGATTCACACGTTTCGGTACAAGTGACGAACCGTTTGCCGCCCGTAGGTACTATCTACAGCACATTCGACACCGCGAAGCTGATTTTACTTCTCCCATTATGATCAGTTAATGAGTTCATTAGCAGGCCGCTGAATTTATCGTATCGTGGTTGTTTTTGACACACCATTTCGGATCGCCGCCAAGCTCTGGGACGGGACACTCACGGTCACCGGGAGGAATGTGATTGGGACCGTTTGTCGCCGTGTCGCGGTTGCGGCCACCACCACATGCTGCGTGTGATGGAAATTAATTTTAATTAGTGCTGAAAGGCGGTTTTATGGGTTTTGCTGGAAAGTCAGTAACCGCAGTCCGGGCCGCAGCATGCACTGCATCGGCGGAATCGGCAGCAGCCTTCGAAAATGGAACTGAACGTGGCCTTTTCTGCGAATGTGGAGGAAATAGCATGTCTATAAGTGTTTGGTTTAGTTCGCTGGAGATTATTAAGTAAGTTTAATTAAGTGGAAAGTTTTTTTTCTGCTGCACGCAACAAGTGCGACAATTGTGCGTCTGTTTTGCAGGTAGCCTTTTGAAGCTAATTAAACATTTATGATAATCCGGTTGTGCGGTTGCGGTGGTTTTGATAAGAAACTTGTAACTTGAAGTGTGTGTGCGAATTTCAATTGGAATTTAGAGCGCAAGCACAATGAGTGGCTAACGAACAGGTTCGATGCTAGAATGCTAACAATTGACTCCACTGCGTGTACCCTGTCGAACGAGTGAAGTGTGGCAATTTTTTTTTGGCGTTCGAATTCTTTTATTAATTCACCGGTGCTATAGGTTGACATTGGCTTGTAACTTTTTGTATGGTTGGAACAGGAAATTTCTGTTAATCGCTTGTTAACCTCAAACAAGATTCGTATTTTAAGCATCAATGATTGCTAGCTCAGTCGATTGGCTTCAGCTTGCAGGTACCTCACCGATATGTTCAAGCTTGACAATTCGTGCTTTAAAGTGTGAGTTGCTACCGGAAGGAAAACTACTCCCAACATATTGGATGACATCAGAAACTAAATCTGGTTTAGATTTCCTCTATGACATTTTTGTCTATGTGTGGTTGTTGATCGACCTCCACGTAAAACTGACATTTCCCCGACTGAAACATACGAAGGGATTTAGCGACCCTTCCCACTGTCGTTACCGCTATTGATGAAAATAAGCAAAGATGATGATTAATTGTGATCCTATTTGAGGTAAACAAACAGTACATAAAATTGCCAACTAATTTAGCTTCATTATATCGCAGCGAGAAATCGCAAATCGATTCCCTCCTGCTCCTTTTTGGTGGGCAGTCCGCAGTTGGGATGGCTGATGGAAGGCGATTAAACAGAGGTGCAGCTCAGACCAGCCAGTGAGCGAGTCATTAATCATAACCAACAATGCGTTTGCGTCGTTCATGTTTTCAAAGATTTTCGCTTTCGAAGAAGGAACGCTCTGAAAATCCACCGGCCGATGACGATGCCATTTTCGCCATTCGAGATGTCGATCCGTTTTGTGGGGACGACCGAGATGCTGATTGATGGCCACCGGGAGAGGAAATGTTTCGCATTATCCTGAGACAGTGCTCAAATTCCTCATCCGTTTCGTTCGGATTCCTCGGGGGCATTGTGGGTCACTTCGGACAGCCCCAGACCCACAGGCCGGTCGATTGATGACGGATTTCCTTTCCAGATGCCTGGCGGAGAGGCTGGTTTTTTTGCAGTATCACCTGGCTGCAATTAATTACTCCAGTTTTTTTCCTTCAGCGATTCGATCAAGTGCGGCAAGGGCTTTTCAGTAGTTGGTAGGTGTATAGTCATAAAATCGAACGTTTCATTGTTCGACCATTGGTGTTTCTTTGATTACTTGTGCAAGTTGCTTCCAGGTAGCGAGAAGAAATATCTGATTAATGTGTTATAGTGCAAGAACGCTGCAAGGTTAAGAAAGATAAGAGTAATGCTTTATTATCAGATGATGACGAAGCGGACTATTGCGAAATCATGTATGGATACAAAAAGCTTACAGTTGAACAATTTCCAATCGGTTTTGATCGTCGACACTGCAGAGCATGACGTATTCGTATAGCTGCACCTTGACAATTACAATTGATTAATTTCTTGCTTCAACAAAGAGATGGGCTGAACATTTTTTTAAATCATTTCGTGTGCAAATTAAATTGGATTAAATAGGAAATTAAATAAAATTAAATATCGATCAGTTTGAATATCTTATCTCTTCCTCTCGTGTTTTTTTTTAAAGATTTAAAAAACGCTTGGAATAATTCAACGCTTTTTCTTGAAAAGGGCGATACTAGCAGTGACACCATTCACAGAAAATCAACAGTGAATATTTCAAGGCTTGGTTTTATTTCCTATTTAAGAACTATTGTGTTTTTACATCCTAGATTGCATGATTCAGTGATCGAAACCCAAAACTTCATAAAGTATTTGAAATTATTAAATTAAAATTTGTTTTTGCTATTTAAATCGACAAAATGATAGTGTCGCCCCTTTGGCGATTGTTTACTTTTTCGGTCCCACCTATCAGCATTGAAGTATCGCCCTTATGTTTTTTTACAATAACTACCGTATTACACCACCGATTTCGTCCGGGTTTTTTCAAGAGCAATCATTGTTACTGTTTACAGCTGGTATCAGCTTGATTATCCAAAAAAAATCGAAAAAAACAGTTTCGCGTCTAAACTGCTAGCAAAATAAATATCGCCCTTCTTGTTTGCATGGAGCGTGAAGGGCGAAACTTTAATTAAACAAACAAAAATACAGTTTCGCCCGATGTATTTTTTGCTGTAGTTTAAGAAAGCAATATCGTAGAATCCAAATTTTTAGGTTAATTTGTTGCGTTTTAAAGCCCTCATTCGCATGTATGAAAAAAGCCTTATGTTTACATTTGTAAGTATCGCCCTTTTCACAAAAAAGCGTTGAATTACTACTGATCACTTTTTACCCCATCGAAATCACGATAGAACGCAACGATGCGGGCTTTATAGATTCGGAACTGAATGTCTCTCCAGCATATTTATATTTATTTATATATATTTATTTTTTCCAGCTTTTGCAGGAGCTGGCAAAGAAGAGGTGTTAGATGTAACTCTGCTCTGACGGTTTACACATGAGTTGGTAAACTGGCTCGTACCAAACTAGCTCAAACCGACGTTATCTGATCTTAAGTACATTGTTTTTGATCATTTAAACGTCTCGCTAGATATCGTCGTAATCCCAAATCTACTAACTGGAACTTCTATAAAGAGGGTTTTGAGACTAGGTTTCATGGGTATCTTTAGATTATTGAATCCCCAAGTGAATTGGCTGAGGTCGTGCATAAAACAAACTCACTCTTAGTAGCAGCATGCCAAGAGGCTCGTCCGCTTCGAGTTATGCGTGCTTCTAGAAGAACACCTTGGTGAAATACCGAAATTGTTCTACTCGAAAGGTTATGTAGAAGAACTTGGAAGCTCAAACTTTTTTGACACACACTTGCCAGGCTGTGCGGAGCCATCACTTATGACTGTCCCTGTTTTTTATGATGTAGTTATGATTCTTGGACATTTCGTAGAATTGTGACTACCAAATCGATCAAATGGATTTGCTCCGTATAAGTTCCTAGGATAAGATGCAATCTTTCCTGTTCTACTTCAAAGAGGGTATGAATACTTAAAGCATTTTTTGAAAAAAAGTTCTTACTTGTAGTCTTGCAACAGAATACATTCCATTTGCGTGGCGGGAAATAACTCTAAATTTCATTCCCAAATGGAGCCGCGTTACTTATGGGGAGGCAAAGAGCTTTAGACCGATCAGTCCAACCTCCTTCCCTCTCAAATCAGTGGAACGTTGAATCGACCATTAAATTTAAAGAACATCAGGTTTTCGTTCATGAACTTTCTATTAAAATTAGGAACAACTGCTCAAACTTTCTGATTGATCAGTAAATTTATTCTTGAGATAGTGTAGTCTCGCCAAGACATTTTCCAATGGAATACAACTTTGAGCAAATCGAGTTCAACGATGTGTGCAGCGAGGTAACTGTCCCGCATATATACCCAAAACTTGGCCGTTATACCTCCCTCGTTTCATATTAATCTATTTGCTTATTTGCTTATTTATTTATTTATTTATTTATTTACTAGCTAATACCCATCGCGCGTTGCTGCGATTTTCAACGAAATAGGAAGAAAACGCATATACATACAAGCTTTGACTTTTATATATAGATTTATTTATTTGTTTATTTATTTATTTATTTATTTATTTATTTATTTATTTATTTATTTATTTATTTATTTATTTATTTATTTATTTATTTATTTATTTATTTATTTATTTATTTATTTATTTATTTATTTATTTATTTATTTATTTATTTATTTATTTATTTATTTATTTATTAATTTACATTAATCGTAAAAATTCGGTCTACATGAAAAACTATAAACTATCACGAGCAAACTGTTGCCTACTTAGGGGAGAGTGAGGACACTTGATCTTTGGGGATATTTTATTCCCTGGCCATATCTCATAATCTAAACATCAAAAGTTACCACAATATGGAAAGAAAATGGAATATTTGGTCGTTCATGATGTTTCAAAACAAAACTAATGTATAACATTTGGTTTGGAAAAGTTGTACAATATTTTAGAAAGTATGTGTTGATATCCATCTCGATGATCTTTTTACAATTTTTTTAAACGGTTGTGTAGGAGATCGGCGAACTAATTACATATGAATATTTTCAAGTACGATTACTTTCTAAGGGTTTTTGTCCAGATGAAAACGTTTTTTGAATAAAAAATATCATAACACATATAAAAAAATAAATTTTGTTCACCTCATGCAATATGTATCTTTGATCCCTGTAACACTGGGTACACTTGATCCCTATCATTAGCTCTTTAAAACACTCTAGAAATGTATAGAAGGAGAAAAACATCATTTTCACAAAGTGTCTGGCACTATTAATTGATCTAAAATGTTTTTTTTTCGTGAACAAATTATGGTATAAGTTACTGAAGGTTGGAAAAGCCAGTTAAACAGCACTGATTTACCGCAAATACTTGTCTCGACTTTTTACTGTGATTAAAGTTTGTCGTGCATCTAAAAAGCTAGTTTAATTAATTAATTTGTCAGGACAGGTAATTAGCTGAACTTTCATGTCTATTAGTCAAAGTGGGCTTTGTTTCTTTAGCCCTAGTAGGTAGAGGATCAAGTTACCACACGTTTTTATAAAAACCCTGTTTCGATATGATTTTCAAAATTGTTCAGGGCATAGTATTCGGATTTGCATATTATTCATAGCTCTTATGATTCAAATTGACTTCAAAATGGCGAAAAGTACAGTAAGATTCCGTTTTTGGCACGTTCCGTTTTTGGCATGCTCCCTTTTTGGCACAATCCGATTTTGGCAACATTTTTGTTGGTCATAACAAGTCTTTTAGAAATGTGCAAAAGATATTTTTTGTATCAATTTATATCGCATTTAACTTCATTTCCAAACATGGGAGTCATATTAACCCTCAAAGGCGCAAATAATTTATTTTACTATTGTGAAAATTGTCTCATAGCTTCAATACATTACTGTGATAATTTTGAGATGTTTTTCGCAATGTTGTTTTAAAACAGTGTTATGTATTGAAGGGTTACCTATATTTTACACTATACGTGTTTTATTTAATCATTACAATAAGTGTAGAGATGCATTATTTTTGTAGGGGAATGTGTTCGGTTGTCGGAACACTTTTGTTTTTGGCTCACAACATTACTCCAATTAAACAATATATGGGAATAAGCATACCAATAGAAAGCTAGAGGCCTTAGCTAATAACTTATTGAAAAATTTAATTTAATTTGTCTACTTAAAAAAAGTTATTAACAATTTGGTCAAATGATAACCGTTTACCATTTTGAAAAATGTGGTCGGTTTTCGGCACCCTAAAAAAATGACTAAAAATGGAAAAATATGAATGATGCTCATCACGATTCAAAGGGAAAAGGAAATTTATTCAGTTCAATACACATCAAAGGCATCATTCTTCATCAGAACCACAATATGTGTATGTGAAAAACTAGTGCGAATATTACGCACTGCTAATGCACTGACGGATCGCATTCACTGCCATTGAGTTAGTTTCAGGCACTCCAGTTTTTTACCAAAGCTTCAAACAGATCAGATAGAAGTCAGGCAAAACGGGAGGGGTACTCCACGGTAACCCCGAGCCCCCCACCAAATTATCTGGTCGTGACAATCTGGTATATACGGTGCTACCTAGCGGTGAAAACACGACCAGGTGGGTTTTCTTCATGTAAATGTAAATCGTTAAACCGGAAGTCGCCTTCCTGGTTTTCAGAATGGTGCCAAAGATCGATCTTTGGTATCTATTGGTAAAGCCCGTTCCAAAATACCCATATTGATTAGGTTATCGAGAGCATTTGCCACAAAATATTGGGTGCCGAAAACCGACCATGTTTGGGTGCCGACAACCGATTTTAGTAAACTTTTTGAAAACTGATCAAAAGAAAACTGGTGGCGAATATTTCGGCGCCATGCAACGTTGAATCACAAAATAGAATAAATTCACATCGTAAATATTCAATGCGCATACTTTTTCGATCGATTTACTTCTTTCTGTAACACTAGGCAAATCACCAAAAAAACTTTTGAGTAGAGTTTCACTTGTTCAAAAAATATATTGGTTGTAGAACAGAACATTCGAGTCTGCTTCAGCAATCGCCACAAAAAGATCGCGCTAATATATAACACAAATAATATTTATCAAAATGTCCATATCTGGTTTCTGTCAAAAGCTACATAGGGGTGCCGGCAACCGACGACTTTCCCCTATAATTTGGACAAGTTGCAAGTGATTTTTACAACAAAAATGGTTTTCTTCAAACCTAAATATCTTCAAGCATTGCAGTTCTATTTTCAATCTATCAATTCCATTTGAAAGATCAACGATGGGTTAGTTACGGAGAAGCAATAAATTTATTATTTTTTTGAAAGAGCTGTGTTTTTTAAACAAAATTGTTCAATAATTTTCAGAAAGAAGACATAACAGCACCAGGAGCGAAATCAACCCTACCATTCAGTTACTTGTTCAAGTTTTGACGTTCAGTGGGCCGAAGAAAAGCGATTCGAATTAAATGCTATTTTACATATTCGTAAAGAGGGGAATTGCACTCAAGAAGTGCGCGAAGATTGTGAAAATTCTACAGGACGGCACAGTGGGCAGAATTAGAGCTTCCATTTCCCGAGGGTTTTCAGCTTCCCGGGATTCGGGAAATAAATAATAAATTTCCCGGGAAATCCCGGGATCCCGGGAATACAGAAGAAAATAAAAAGGTGAATGATTTTCTTGAAAACAAAAGAATAAATTGAAAAGTTTTCAAACCCGTTTGATTGCATGTATATCGGTCCTAAAGCAGTTGTCAGAAGATGGCGATTTGGTGGCATATACATCATTCAATCATTTGATAACTCGTCAATAAGTTTACGCAACATCAACTTTTTCTTGGCTATAGGTATAAACTAAATTTTGGTAATTACGATTACGATTGGGACGATATACTATACGCAGCTACTGGAGTTTCTGTCTAAAATTGGATTTCGTTGTTCTGATACGATGGAATGTGATCAATTTAATGCAAAGCACCTTGTTTGGTAATTTTGAATGAAAAGATTGAGCTGCTTCAGGGTAGTGTGCAGTTACTTCCGATTAAAATCATTTCCGTCATTTTGAATCAAAATCAAGCAGATAATGGACGAATTGTGCAGCGATGGATGAAGCCTACCAACGATTTCCTGTTACGGGCAAGTATCTGGATTGCTTGATCGTATCCCTTCAAAAATCCTGCCTGCATCCTTGAAAGCGACATTCAAAGAGTTTGGATGCGCATGATATTGGACAAATACAACGTTATGTATTTCTTTTCATACATCTAAAAATTTACAGATATTACAGTTACGGTATAACAAATAAGACGAAATATACATTCGATGAACCGACCAAATATTGCTGCAGACGTTCTAGAAACATTCTTTATTTTAAGTAGCGTTTGCGTTAAGCATGATATCACTACAATCCACCCAAGTTTTGAAACAAACACACATCGATGTTTTAACGCAAGTAACGCAATTTCCATTACTAATTTGATTGCAAGCCCTTTAATTCAAGATCTAACAATTAAAATAAATTATAAAAAGAACTGTTAAAAAATCTGATCAATCGGCTCATCGGTTGCAGAGATATCGTGCGCATCACTAACGCTTCTGTAAATAAATGCTTCAGTACAACGGTCAGCACATTAATCCATTTTGAATGAAAAAATCAACATTCTTTAGCAGTGTTATGAGTATGGCTTGGAAAACATATCACTGAGCCTAAAAGTATATAGTCCATTGACCTGCAAATCAGTTGAAAAAGCGCAATCTGCATTCACTACTCACTCCAAATGTTTGCTGGTAAAGATATTTCCTACAGAATTTCATTCGCAGAACCTAAGTCTTTTGAAATAAATTAAAAATCTTTTTTCCCGGGATTCCCGAATCCCGGGAATGAGAAAACACAATTTCCCGGGAATCGGGAATCCCGTGAAATCCAAAAATCCAAAAAAATTGTATATATTTTAGTTTACTCAAAAATTCTCTAGCCAAGTAGGAACTATTTAACTTGAATTATATTTTTTTTCATTTCATTTGTCTCTAAAAGGCCAACCTTGCCCCACTTTTTCTTCTTTTCGTAGTTATAAAGTTAAAGCTTTTTACTAGTCACAAACAAAATTCCAGCTGCCGCCATCTGTCGCTTCGTGGGTTATAACAAATTTTGTGAAACATATTTTTTTAATATTTTTGATGAAAACAACCTTAAAATGTCATGATAACATTTATCACTCTTTTAAGCATTTTATTATTGTATATTTTCGAATATTTAGGAATAAAACATTTATTTCTAGATATATTTTTCATAAATAAATGTAGAAATTCATTTTTTCGAGTATTTTTTTAAATGTCATGTAGCGCCATCTACATAGGTTATAAAGTATAAATGTTTTCGGCACATGTGTTAGAAATATCAAAACAAACAACTTTGCCGAAGAAAGTTTTTTTTTTGATAGAACACCTCTATCAAAAGATAGAACTGATCTAGATCAGTTTCTACTTATCTAGATAAACCAAAGTTGTCAAAATAATGATCATTTCCATCTAAGATGCTATGCTAAAGACACTAATCCTCCAGGATATATACCCAGGGAGGTAGAGGTTTTGAGCGTCGAAAGCTTGCCCCACTGTACGACGTCTGAATTTGATAAAATCTTGAATAAAATAGAATTTGCTTATTTTTTCTTTCATCTTATTTCATTTCACATATGATTAAAAATGCTTGAAACATTTTTGAAGTCGTAAATTGAAAATCCAAACTTTAAAAATAAGGTTCCATTTTTGGCACGGTACCGGTTTTGGCAACTGAAAAAAATAAAATTGTTGCCAAAAACGGAATCCTACTGTATACCCACTCTCCCCTATATATTGCTTAGTCGGTTTTTGAAACCTTAATTGATTCAGACAAGTGAAAGTGAACATAGTAGTTATTATAAATATCTCTCAGTGACTTAATTAATTCGTTTTGGCCATATTTAGTAAGCTAAAAATCAAATCTGTCGTAGAAATTCTCTCGATCTGAACATTCTAAGCTGCGCGTTGATTTCGATATGCTTCAGAATGTAACTTGAATCAATAGAGCCGGTTAGAGCCTTTGCTATAAATACGACTAATATTTCTTCTTCTGGCCAATGTATCCATGTTGAACAAGGGGCAGCGATCCTCATAGGGTGATAATTCAGTTGGATTCTGCGACGGTAGTAATAGTAGCGAGTACTGCATAAATTTTCTTCGTACTGCTTCAATTCTGCTGTTCCAGATTTCAGTGTAGGGACTCCAAACTATAGCCGTTGCTCCCAGAATAGACCATACAGTTGAGTCCGCCCGTGCTTTAAAAATAACTACAGTAGCATGTTGTCAGATGTCTTAATGATAATATCCGAAATATGAAACAGGTATGCGAATAGGGTCTTAATACATGGAGCAACATCGGTTCATTTGTCAGATTAAAACGCTTCGGGGAATATGTCCGGTCGTTGCGGACTCTGCTACTGCACCCCTCACAGGCAACTATCAATTAGTTCTAGCCAATCTAACGCTTACGGCCACTCAACCTACGCAGACGACAACCTTCCATTTGGAACAATATCAAGGAGCATCATGTGATTTTTTTCATATAATTTGTTGCCTCGAGCCCCATACGCAACGCAATCAACACGTTCAGTCGCAAAACCCGTTTTCCAATCAGAAAAGATGGTTGGGTAATGTAACTGACATAACCGGAGTGAAGTAGAATGCACATACCATTTGTAATTTTTAAGCATGAAAAACATACGAAAAAATACAATTAATTTGACGCAAAGTACCGTTTTTTACAAAAGTATACAGTAGGTATATTTTTATGAGATAGTGTAAATATAATTTCTTAAGTAGCATAGCATAGCATAGCAAAAACTACCGCACTCATCATGGGTGGCTGATATAGTGAAATCTTTTTAAACGACAGTATAGTTCACTGCACACCTGGCTATGTCCTTACGATCGCAAAAGGGAAGGGAATGTTAGTTGAATACCTACTTAAGAAGATACGGGGAACCCACGCTATCTCCATAGGTATCACGGATGTTCGATTTTGTTAGTGGGGAAGGAAAATGGAAAGTGGATTTGTACTTGCTGAAGAAACGAAAATGACTTATGGAAAGAACCTAATAAAAAAACCGATTTAATCCACCTATCAGTGAGATGAGACATTTCTTACACATATCACTGTTGTATTACTCATTAGCTTTCCGATCACACGCTAAATTTACAAGCAACTAGATGTGAGATGTGTACGAATAACGCTTCGAATAAACTGAATAAATTAAAGAAAATTAATAAAACAAAACAAAATTTAAATAAAAAAGTTATTCATAAAATGGATAGAATGATTAACATAAATCAAATTAATAAAATATATAAATCAAATTAGCTCAAATTAAAATTAGACGATATTAAAACGTAATGAAATTAAGAGAGTAAATTAAATTGTTTCAGGATAACAAGCTATCATACAATAACATAAAGGACTGGCTAAATCGAATTGATAAAATCAAGAAACTGAATAAAATATGTGAACTGGGAAAAACTAACCATTTAATAAAATGATTAAAATAAATAATATGAATAAAACCATAAAAATTGGAATAATAAAATAAATAGGGTAAGGTGGGGCAAATCCGACCTAGTAAATGGTTTTGGCTGTAAAATGCTCATTTTACATCGGATCAAGTCGTTTTATATACCAAATTAAAGGTGAGACTTCTGGACAACTTTAAATGTATAGTATTTTTTTCCTATCTTGGGAAAACTTTGAGATACAAGTGTTTTACGAAAACGTTCATTTTTGCTGTTTTCAAAAATGGTGGGGTAAACCCGACCGCCTATGTTTTTGGTTGATTTAGAATACCGCCGTTCTACGAATAATTGTCCCATATAGACAGGGAATCCCATGGAACATGGGACAATTAAGCTTACAACGGCAGTATAGATACTACCCAAATTATATGGATTTATCATTGAAAATAAATCAATGAATGTTATGTTATTGAATTGTAGCATGAAGAAAATGGAATTCAATGTCAATCTTGGAATGTCAAAATCAAGAGCAGTAGTACATAAAGATATTCCCATTTTTCTCGTAGCAATTACTAGACGAATACTATATTCATCACGTTTTTGTATCTTTCGTTTGTAATTATGAACCATTGTGAAGAAATAATAAAAAATGACAATAAAAATATATTCCAATTTTATAAATAACCATTTTCTTAGCAAAAAAGCGGTCGGATTTACACCCGCGTCATTTTTCATTACGATGCAATTAAAAAAAATGATGAAAAAGTTGGACTAAATTCATCTATGCACTTTGTAGGCCTTTAACCAAAGAATTTAAATCCACTTACACTTTTTATGCTTTCACTTTAACAATAAGAAATATCCTGTAGACAATGATACACAAAAATCAAATCAAAAGTTGTAAAAACACACTTATTGTTCTTTGAGTATCTCAATGTAGACTAATAAAATGCTGTCATACCACCATTATAATTATTTTCGATGCTCTACACGACAACATTGATATTAGTTCGCGTAGTGCTTTCGATTTTCGATAACAGAGGGGGGTCGGGTTTACCCAAAGATCGGATTTGCCCCACCTTACCCTAATATGAATAATATGGATTAAATTAATTCTTTCATACCTAATTATTTTGTCGCATATATAGGGTTCCAAAACTGTTTTTCTTAAAAGTGTTAGAGTAAAGAAACACGAAAAATCTGTTTTGATCAAGATAGATGCTTCTCTAGCAGTGTTAGAAGCTGCTGAATTTTTACATACTAATCCTTTTCAATAGTTTGGGCGGAAAAGGTAGCCGAAAGCAGTCCAAATTGATAAGATTTATCAGTTTTCAAAAATATTTGAAGAAAACGAAGATATATCAAAATATAATTTTTCACCGATAACTGAAAATGTCTCTGGCAGCACTGATCTAGTGAAATCCAATCAAAGCAATTGCAATAACTTGAGTTCTACGGATCTTTCTTGTAACTATTAGCGCTCAAATAAACGGTGATTGTCACAATTATTAGTTTTACTTTTTTGTGAAGAAATCTTATACAAGCCCAAAGTTATACTGCCCATGAACGCATATTTGTCCCGTTTTCTATCTTTATGGGACTGATTTGCGAGCATGGGCAGTAAAGCTATTTGAAAATGTTGTTCATAAATAACAGGATAAACAGAGAGGTAATAAAATCAATAAAATGAATGGAATGAATAATATAAACAAAATAAAGATTTTTTTTTTTTTCAGTCTCTACGCATCGCTCGATCGAGATAGAAGTGTTTTGTTTTCGGTCTGTTGGAAAAAGAACAGTGCAGTAATCCGCGTTCAAGGTTATTTTGCCATTCTCTGCCTCTTCGAGGTTTGGACTTTTATTCTTTTGTGCGTGTGTTAACCGTTAGGCCACATTCCTCAACCTTTTGTTCGTAAAGCGAGGATTGAACAATAACCAGCTATTTAAGCTGGACTGGTGCGTCGTGGGAAACGAGTATACAGATAAGTGAAATCTACCTTTTTGATACATTCACGGCTTTTTCCCGTCTGCGCGGGTGCTGACCCCGTGCATTGACGGTGTCGATGGCTTCCTCCCCGGATGGCCAAATGGAGATCGAGTCGACTCCTAAGGCTCTCCCCCGACCCAAACAATATCCAGAGCTCTCGACCGGTCCCTTTGTGGTCTTCTTTCGGCCCAAAACAAAATCGCTGAATCTATTACAGATTTCAAAAGACCTGACGGAACGGTTCTCGGCTGTGATCGAAATAAAAAAGGTCCGCTCAGACAGGCTGAGGGTCGTGCTGACTAACTCAAAGCAGGCAAACGATATTGCTTGCTGCGAGCACTTTACGAAGGACTATCACGTGTATATTCCAGCTGTGAAAGTACAGTCTGAAGGCGTTGTCACCGATGACAGTTTGACATGCGAGGATCTGCTGCAGTACGGGGTTGGCCGTTTCAGAGACCGCTTACTACAGCCAGTGAAAATACTCGAGTGCAAGCGTTTGCACTCAGTAGTAGTTGCGGGGGATGGTTCAAAAACGTACCCCCAATCAAACTCTTATCGGTTGACCTTCGCTGGTACCGCTTTGCCAAATTACGTCCTCTTGCACAAGGTTCGTCTGCCTGTGCGTCTGTTTGTGCCGCGGGTCATGAATTGCACAAAGTGTAAACAATTGGGTCACACAGCCACCCATTGTAGCAATAAGGCCCGCTGTGGAAAATGCGGGGAGAATCATCTAGATGATTCGTGCAGTAAGCAAGCCGAAAAGTGTCCTTACTGTGCGGAGAGTCTGCATGATATCTCGGCATGTCCCGCGTACAAACTACGCGGGGATAAACTAAAACGTTCCCTTGCTGGACGATCCGAACGTTCTTTCGCAGAAATGCTAAAGAAAGCTACACCACCAACCTCAACAAACATCTATGCTCACTTGCCTCCTAACGAGGGCGAGGCTGATGACCCATAAGAGGGAACATCTACTAGGGCGCCTAGAAGTTATAGGAAGAGGAGGAACATTTCCTCTCCTAAAGTTCGTTGTAAAGGCCAGAAGGTATCCCTTGACGGGACTCAGAAAGTCACATCTATTGGAAGTGTTGCAACCAAACCGAAGCAATTAGCTCCTGGTCTCGGAGGATTAAACTCAGAGAAGGAGTTCCCAGCACTTCCCGGAACATCAAAAATCCCAAGTGTTCCTCTGTTTCAGTTCGAGAATAATCGCGGCACTGGAATTATCAAACTCTCGGACATTGTGGACTGGATAATAAAAACTTTCAATATAACTGATCCTATTAAAAGTCTTATGTTAGCTTTTCTCCCTACAGTAAGAACATTTTTGAAGCAGTTGACTGCTAAAGGGCCCCTCCTTTCAGCGATTGTATCCTTCGATGGCTAACTCATCGAACGAGGTCACGGATTTGATCACTGTTCTACAGTGGAATTGCAGAAGTATCATCCCGAAAATCGATTCCTTCAAAATTTTAATAAATAATTTGAGTTGCGATGCATTCGCATTATGTGAAACTTGGTTAACTTCCGACATAGATCTCAACTTCCACGACTTTAATATTATTCGCCTGGATCGAGACACCCCCTATGGAGGAGTGCTTTTGGGGATCAAAAAGCGCTATTCCTTCTACAGAATTAACCTTCCCTCGATAACAGGTATTGAAGTTGTCGCTTGTCAAGTAACAACCAAAGGCAAAGATCTTTGCATAGCTTCCATATATATTCCCCCCAACACCGCGATTGGGCATCGCCGGCTACATGACATCATAGAATCCCTGCCAGCACCGCGACTAGTTTTAGGCGACTTTAACTCTCACGGTACGGAATGGGGTTGCCTTTATGATGATAACCGTTCCTCTTTAATTCACAATATTTGCGACAACTTCAACATGACAATTCTAAACACGGGTGAAATGACACGGATTCCTCCCCCACCTGCGCGTCCAAGCGCATTAGATTTATCCCTTTGCTCGACCTCGCTAAAGTTAGAATGCGCGTGGAAGGTAATCCCTGATCCCCACGGTAGCGACCATCTGCCGATCGTAGTCTCAATCAATAACGGCTCAAGGCCATTGGAAACAATCAATATTTCGTATGACCTCACACGAAATATCGATTGGAAGAGCTATGCTGCCGCGATATCCGACAACATCGAATCTACTCAAGAACTTCCTCCGGAGGAAGAGTACAGCTTTTTGGCTGGCTTGATTCTCGACAGCGCGAATCAAGCTCAGACTAAGCCAGTACCCGGCGCGAACATACAAAAACGTTCTCCCAATCCCTGGTGGGACAAAGAGTGCTCAGACGTGTACGCAGAGAAGGCCGCCGCGTTTAAGACCTTCCGGAACGACGGGTTACCCGCTAGTTTTCGACAGTACGCGACATTAGACAAGCGAATGAAGAGTTTGATGAAAGCCAAAAAACGCGGTTATTGGCGCCGGTTCGTCGACGGATTAACGAGAGAAACATCGATGAGCACTCTTTGGGGAACAGCCCGACGTATGCGAAATCGAAACAGTACTAATGAGAGCGTGGAATATTCAAACCGTTGGATATTCGATTTCGCCAAGAAGGTTTGTCCGGATTCCGCCCCGGCACAGAAGATCTACCGCGCCGTGTCCCGTGACGATAACGCGAACGAAACACCTTTTTCGATGGTGGAGTTCTCACTTGCTCTCTTGTCGTGTAACAATAAAGCTCCAGGGCCAGACAGAATAAAATTCAACTTGTTGAAGAATCTGCCAGACTCTGCCAAGAGACGCTTGTTGAACTTATTTAATAAGTTTCTTGAGGCTAACATTGTCCCACACGATTGGAGGCAAGTGAAGGTCATCGCCATCCAAAAACCAGGAAAACCAGCCTCCGACCACAATTCGTATCGACCGATCGCAATGCTATCTTGTATCCGGAAGTTGTTCGAGAAAATGATCCTATCCCGCCTCGACAATTGGGTCGAAGCAAATGGCTTACTGTCAGATACACAGTTTGGCTTTCGCAAAGGCAAAGGGACGAACGATTGTCTTGCGTTGCTCTCAACCGAAATTCAAATGGCCTATGCTAGTAAAGAGCAGATGGCATCAGTGTTCCTAGATATAAAGGGGGCTTTTGATTCAGTTTCTATCAACATTCTTTCAGAGAAGCTGCACCAGCATGGTCTTTCAGCGACTTTAAACAACTTTTTACTAAACTTGTTGTCGGAAAAGCACATGCATTTTTCGCATGGTGACTTATCGACATCACGATTTAGCTACATGGGCCTTCCCCAGGGCTCATGTCTAAGCCCTCTGTTATACAATTTCTACGTCAACGACATTGATGAATGTCTTGACAATTCCTGCACGTTAAGACAACTTGCAGATGATGGCGTGGTGTCTGTTACGGGACCCAAAGCTGTCGATCTACAAGGACCATTACAGAATACCTTGGACAATTTGTCTGCATGGGCTATTAAGCTGGGTATCGAATTCTCCACGGAGAAAACTGAGCTAGTTGTATTTTCTAGGAAGCGTGAACCAGCACAACTACAGCTTCTATTAATGGGTCAAACTATAGCTCAGGTCTTCACAGTAAAATATCTAGGGGTCTGGTTCGACTCGAAAGGTACTTGGGGATGCCATATTCGGTATCTGAAACAGAAATGCCAACAAAGGATCAACTTTCTTCGTACAATAACCGGAACGTGGTGGGGTGCCCACCCAGGAGACCTAATTAGGTTGTATCAAACAACGATACTGTCGGTACTGGAATACGGATGCTTCTGCTTTCGATCCGCCGCGAACATACATTTCATCAAACTCGAAAGAATTCAGTATCGTTGTTTGCGTATCGCCTTAGGGTGCATGCAGTCGACCCATACGATGATTCTCGAAGTCCTGTCGGGCGTTCTCCCGCTGAAAAATCGATTTTGGGAACTCTCATATCGATTGCTCATTCGATGCGATATCTTGAACCCGTTGGTGATTGAAAATTTCGAAAGGCTTGTTGAGCTCAATTCTCAGACCCGTTTTATGTCCCTGTACTTTGACTACATGGCGCAAAATATTAATCCTTCTTCTTACAATCCCAACCGTGTGCATTTCATAAATACTTCTGAATCTACTGTTTTCTTCGACACATCCATGAAAGATGAGATTAGTGGAATTCCGGACCACATACGCCCACAAGTGGTTCCAAATATTTTTTATAATAAATTCCGAGAAGTCGACTGTTCTAAGATGTTTTATACTGACGGATCAAACCTCGAAGGGTCCACTGGCTTCGGTATTTTCAATCAAAAGTTCACCGCCTCCTACAAACTCAGTGACCCTGCTTCAGTTTACGCCGCAGAACTAGCTGCTATTCAGTATACCCTTGGAGTCATTGACACATTACCCGCAGACCATTACTTCATCGTCTCGGATAGTCTGAGTTCTATTGACGCTATTCGCTCGATGAAACATGGAAAGCATTCCTCGTATTTTTTGGGGAAAATACGGGAGCTACTGAGTGCTTTATCTGACAAATCTTTCCAGATTACCTTGGTGTGGGTCCCTTCTCATTGCTCCATTCCGGGCAATGAGAAAGCGGACTCCTTAGCTAAGTTGGGTGCTATTGAAGGTGACGTTTTTGAAAGACCAATTTGCTTCAACGAATTTTTCAGTATTACTCATCAGAGAACCCTCGAAAGTTGGCAAACCTCGTGGAGCAATGGGGAGCTAGGAAGGTGGCTACATTCGATAGTCCCTAAGGTATCGACGAAACCTTGGTTCAAGGGGATGGATGTGGGTCGTGACTTCATTCGTGTGATGTCCCGACTCATGGCGAACCATTACACGCTGGATGCACATCTCCGACGTATTGGGCTCGTGGAGAGTGGTATCTGCGCTTGTGGCGACGGTTATCACGATATAGAGCACATTGTCTGGGCGTGCACCGAGTACAGTTCCGCCAGGTCTCGGCTTATGGACACCCTCCGGGCCCGAGGAAGACCACCCAACGTCCCGGTTCGAGATGTGTTGGCAAGCCGCGATGTCCTCTATATGTCCCTTATATACACCTTCATAAAAACCATCAATATCCAACTTTAACTGCCCCTTTTTCCTTATCATTCTCAGAAACGCTCTCTTCCACCTGTACCATACACCCACGATGGTTTGATGCGACTCCAAGGCGACACAAAACATCCCTGTCAAATGAGCCAACAAACACGGGACCTAAAGCACGAACATCACACGCACAACTCGAAATGTAGCCGATCAACATCTGAGCCGCACTACGAAATCGTCTGGAGAAACCCCTGCCATCTTAAGAACGACCACCCGGCGTCCCAGTACATGATTCTTCCTGATGAAGGCCACCCTGATTCTGTAATCCATCCGTTGATCTCCCGAAGTCTGAAACTGAAATAATGTTCTCCCCCTGCCATGTTTATCCACCCTACTTCCCCTGACTCTTATACACAGAAGTAACACCCCTTCCCCCCCCCCCCCCCCCCCCTCACCCAAATATCTTCATGAAGCATTAGCTCTTCTTGCCTTTTCTAGTTTTAACTATTATATTATATGATCTCGTTGAAAATGCCCAACTCTACTACCACATA
Organism: Topomyia yanbarensis; assembly: GCF_030247195.1. Taxonomy (NCBI): domain Eukaryota; kingdom Metazoa; phylum Arthropoda; class Insecta; order Diptera; family Culicidae; genus Topomyia; species Topomyia yanbarensis. Next base: position 352,543,438 of record NC_080672.1, on the reverse strand, counting down.
AAATAACTCTAATTAATGTCTCCGAATCTTTACAAAATTTAATCACGCCCTCTAATTATTTCTACTTTTAAGATAGTCGTATAAATTTTCCCCCTTAGTTAAACATTATTTGCTCCAATAATCTCATTGCTAAAAATGTCAAACCATATTGCCATAAAAACTAAATGACCCCCTAATCTTACGAAAATTATATTACCCCCTTGTGTATATGTATAGCTAATCAATATGTAATCCCCTAGTTTTAAGTAATTTAAAATGTAAAACAAAACAAAATTGGCACCTTTAAGCTAACGCAAACTTGCCTTATCAAATAAACGAATTGGAAAAAAAAAAAAAAAAAAAAGAATTTTTATCACAATAAAAATGTTTTCTGTCTTTTTATCATTTTTTCATTTTGTTTGTTTTTAATCAGTTAAATTATTAAAATGAAAAAATCAGCGATATTAAAAAGTAATAGAATAGAAGAAATTATATTGTATCTAATTAATGTTCTAGATGAAATGAATAAAGTGAATGACTGAACAAAATTAGTCAGATTATTAAAATGAATAAAAGTGTGAACCGGAAAAATATCAGAAAAAATATTAGAAAAAAATGAATAAAATAAATTAAATGAATAATTCGAATAATGTACATAAGATAATAAACTGATCGGAATGCATACAAAGAATTAAATGAATACAATAGATAAAATTAGGTCACATAAACAAAATAAATAAAAACAATGCTAAATGAAAAAAAAAATCTTTAAAATGAAATGATCATATATTTAATATTAGTCAAATATTTAAAATGCAAAAAAAAACAAACGAAAATAATACATTAAAGAAATGAGCTGGAAAAAATGAGAATATATAATAATATTTTAAGAAAGTTGTTGAAATAAGTAAATGAATAAAACGAATTTCATGAATTCCAAAACCATTGTTTCAGAATATTCTGAAATGTTTGTGAAAATCCCATTGCAAAGAGCACGTTTTCGTTATTATTTTCTTGACGGAATTTTTAGGATTATCTGGTGTTTCTACTTCATTGATGGTCCTTAATAAGTCATCAGAAAATCTAGAAATCAGGAATTTGTTTTGGAATTAAAAGATATCTTTTTGGTTACAGATATCTGAAAAATGATTTTTTATAGAATGGAATTTTCAGGTCCAGTATTTTAACGCGTAATTAGAAATAGTAAACTGAGATAAGGCCACCTGTAAATAGTATTCATTCGCATTGAAATATCTAGAAAAGAGTGTCAAGTGTCCAGGCTATGTTGGCAATTATTTTATTGTCGATGGCATAAAACTCGTACATGCAGTCGATTACAATGCAGTCTTTTTCCACCCATCCTTATTACTTGCGAATTGTTTCGTTCGGAACTCTCGTTCTTGAGATATGGGTTAATGAGTACTATACAAAGCAATACCATTGCAAATAAATGGTTCAAACTACCAGAATAAGTACTTAAATTCATCGAAAAGCCAGTTAGTATTGAAAGTGCCCCTGGACTGCTTTGAGACACGAACATTCATGAAATTACATGTCGTATTTTTTTCGCAAATAAATATGCTTTTAGTCACATTGATCATGAAAAATGCATATTGGGGTTTTTGGTACAACTCAGTGTCAGTTGTGAGGAATGGTAAATGATGGTTAGAGCTGTGACATTATTTTTGTTTATAGTGCGAAATTTTGATTCCTTAAATCTTTATTTTCAATAATGCAACTGATAAATTTTCACTACAATTTTGTTATTCAAAAATACAGTTGCTCTTGGTGATGCTACGAGTATAATATGAATATGAATTATATTAGAAATCTATTTCCTCACTACTAGGAGGATTACTTGATGTATTCATATACCATCCAACGTTTATCTCACGAGTGAACGCATTGCTCAATCCAACGGGTAAATACATCAACTCTGAACAATGTGGGTGGATGTAGCGTAGTTGGTAAATCGATTGCCTTGTACGCAGCGCACCTGGGTTCGAGCCCGACCCCGCACATAGGGTTGGAAATTGTTCAAAAGAGATTTTTCTCACCCGAAGAGGCGAATGACCTTAAGGTTAAAACCTCTATTGGGTATGGGAATAAGTTTCCGTCCATATTTACACGAAAATAATATTTATTTAAAACATGAAATACAAAATAATATTATGTGAAGTATGCACCATTCGAAGCGACAACTTTTCCCCATCTTTCAGGCAGCATACGGATTCCTCGAAGAAAGAAGTCAGGGTTTTTCGACTCGATCCATTCGTTGAGCCATTTTTCGATACTTTCGCAAAAAGTGAACTTTTCTCCAATCAGGGCTGATTGCATCGATCGAAAAAGATGGTAATCTGATGGCGCTATGTCTGGGGAATACGGCGGGTGGGGCAAGATTTCCCAATTCACCCCTTCCAAATATATTTTGACAGATTTTGCAACGTGTGGCCTAGCGTTATCATGCAGTAAAATTAGTTTATCATGTCGAGCAGTCCAATCCGGTCGTTTTTCTTTCAAAGCACGATTTAATCGTATTAGCTACAGTCTGTAACGATCGCCAGTGATTGTTTCGGGATGGTTTAAGGAGTTCGTAATAAATTACACCACTCTGATCCCACCAGATGCACAACAAAACCTTGGAAGCATGAATATTTTTTTTTGGTGTGAATGGACCCGGTTCACCTGGCAGCCCCCAACATTTTCGTCGCTTCGGGTTATCGCAGTAGATCCATTTTTCATCGCCAGTGATAATGCGATGCAGAAAACCTTTTCTTTTCTGGCGCTCAAGGAGCATCTCGCACATCACCAAACGTCTCTCGATATCCCTCTCCTTCAATTGATTTGGTACCCAATTGCCTATTTTTTGCACCATTCCCATTGCGTGCAAACGTTTACCGACGGTCGATCTGTCAACATTCAACTCATTGGATAGCTCATCCAGAGTCCGACATGAATCTTCATCAAGTATCTGTTGTAGTTGTGCATCTTCAAATTTTTTCGGTGCTCCTTCGCGTTCTTTGTCACTGACGTCATAATCGCCGCTTTGGAATCGTCGCAACCACTCTTTACAGCTTGTATTAGATGGAGCATGATCACCGTAAATATTTCTTAATATGCGGTACGTTTCAGCTGCACTTTTCTTTGAAATGTAATAATGCAGCAAAACTTCCCGCAAATGCTGCTTATTCGGAACGAACGTTGACATTTTTAACGCCAGATAAAAAAGATGTTCACACTCGAAGCGAGTATCAACTAGTGCAATCGAGACCTTACACATACAATTAGAAATGGTAAGTAGAGTAGTTGAGCTAACACAGCTGTAGTATCAATAATGAGCTATCTTTCAAGAGGGCGGAAACTTATTCCCATACCCAATATAATTGAAATAAAAAAAACTCTGGACAAATTTGCACTTTGAAGTGAATTTACACATTATTTTGTCTTTGAAATGCACTTGCTTATAAATTGAGAAATAGGTAATTGATTATTGAGTAAATTCACAAAATGTTTTCGGAATCAAAATCCTTGAATCACGTAGATGTGTTTGCATACCCGGATATTCAAAATCGGTTTAGTTTTTACCCTAAAAAACCAATAAAGCACTACTCTGTATGGAACGACCTCATTTTTAGTTAGTGGAAATTGGTAAGCAAAGAATGAAAATACAAAATGTTTAATATCTCCGCCGCTCGTGAACGGATTTTGACAATCTATAGCTTGTTAGAAAGGTATTTTCATAATTTTTTGTTTCTGTTTATTTCACGCGATATAGTTGCCTTGTTAGAATGTTATTCGCTTCAAACCAGCCCTGTTTTGACAAAATTACCCATTTCTCCGAAAGTAAACAACATATCGAAAAACAAAAATAATAGCGTCAAATGGGAGCGTTAGGCCTTTCATTTGAAACTAGTTTCACTAAGATCGGTTCAGCCATTGCTGAGATAATTACATGACATTTTGTACATACATACATACACACATACACACATACAGACATTGTCTCAATTTGTCGAACTGAGTCGATTGGTATATGAAACACGGCCCTCCGGGCCTCGGAAAAAGTTTTCAAAGTTTGAGCGAATCCTATACATTTCTTTTCTAAGAAATGTAAAAAGTTAGAAATTTTGTGTATTAAAATAGAAAAATAAAAAGAATAGAAAAGGTTATTCAAAGAGGAGTGCCGAGAAGGAATCAGGTATAAAGTTAAAATAAGAGCATTCCCAGTGGCAGGCCTTTAAGCTTTCCCACTCTCACTTGCGCCATTTGCTTGCAGAACTCTTTATATTTTCTCCTAAAGCCATCGGAGTGGATTATAGTTCGCGCTTGGTATCCCTTCAACGGGCGGGCGTTGATAGCAGCCCTATAGGCACTAAACGGTGTCGTCGGGCACACAAAATCAGTCACAAGGCTCCACAGAGATCTCCGAACCGTTAGCCAGTAGCTGAAACCTGCCACAAGGTGCCAGAGTTCACTTGAATCGCTGGCCAGTGATATCGCTGGTCACACCCAACGGCCCACATGTAAAATCGCCACACCCACAGCAGACCATCGCAGCAGCATCCCGTCGTAGTAGCTACCGCAACAACAAACCGACCGTTTCCCGTTTCATCAGAGCTTTCGCTGGTCGACCTTCTACACTACAGTGTACAGTGTAGGTCACTCACACACAAGATTGTAGGGTACAATAAATATATGAAAAAGTGAAAAGACCGTGTTTGTTCTTCTGATTGGGACAGAGTGACCCGGAGCCGATTCTGAATTCTCCGTGCCTCAAGCTCGAGCTAGCCAAGAAAAGAGGCCTTCGGAACCCACCCCAAACGGTCCCCGTGGCTTATCAGGGACTGAGGGCATTATAATCCGTGACCCCTCTGGTCCGGTAAGTGACAGGTGAAACGTGTAAAGTTTCATCGCAATCGAAGATGGTCGGTTACGATTTTAAAGATTTTCGGACGGATCTTCATGAAAATGCTCAGTTTCCTGTTCTGGAAGCTGTGTATTTGAGCACAAGTGTTCTCGTAATGAACAGATCCTTTGGTAAATTCGCACGAAGCAGATTGCTTTCCGAACAACCTGTAAATCTGAATTAAATTCAGAACAAGAGAAACCACTGAGGTAATTCGATTATAGAAATGAAATTCATAATATTAGAAGCATCAAGCGTATTGAAATTGATACCAAAAATGTATTCCTGGGTATTTAGTTTTAAATAAGGTAAGTAAAAATAATTTTCAAAAATTTATTGTTTTATAATCCGTGCATGGCAAAATTATTTGAAAAGTACAATGAAAATAACTTCACAAAAATTGCATAATTTACGAAAGATTTTCACCAATTAAAGGGTTATATACCAAGTTGTGACGAAAAATTGAGCTAAGTTCGTGATTTTTAAAAGTGTTTATGCAAATTTTATTTAAAGAAGCGAAAGACAGTTCGTTGGTAGTACTATCGAATTTCGAAAGAAATAAGTTGAGTTAAAAAAATATTCAAGGTTGGCGGTGTTATGGCCTATCCCCCGAAGCGTGTCATTTTGGCAGAGGTTTGCGGTGAACGCTCAACGCTCAACTGAAATCAAAAAATAAAAAGATTATTGAAGAAAAATGCATTGTGGTCTACTTGAACGGATCGATTTCCCAATAAAAATAAATAAAAATTAAGTTTTGTAGTGGGGAGTGGGCGTAGCGTATTGGTGAATCGATTACCTTGTACGCAGCGCACCTGGGTTCGAGTCCCGACCCCGCACATAGGGTTAGAAATTTTTCCTAAGAGATTTTTCTAACCCGAAGAGGTGAATGACCTTAAGGTTAAAACCTCTATAATTGAAATAAAAAAAAAAGTTTTGTTGTGTTCAAAATTTTAATCAAAAATCCATTGCAAAGAATCGAAATTTTTCTGATGAAAAAGGAACCGTTCAAGTACGTGAGAATGTAAATTCAAACAATCCAACAAAAAAACTTTATGAAAATCGGATGAATGGTTTTTGAGATATCACGTTCACCGCAACGGTACTTTTCAAAAAACTTAGTTCCGAGATAGTTGCGTTTAAAGTTTTGTGTTACCTTCATTCGCAGAAGAACCTACGCGCTGCAAACGGCTGTAGTTTTAAATCTGGTGCTCCGATCTTGATGAAATTTCATACAGATATTTTCAAAAGTATGTACTTTTAGAATATTTATTCAATTTTTTTAGATTTTTTGAGTTCCGACTTTATATATAACCCCTTAACACGCAACTCAACAAGAAAAATGATGTAGTCGATGTTTTGCTTAGATTTCCAGTTAAACATACTATTTTATAAATGCTTAATTTCATTCTTTTAGTTTTCATAGTAATCGTGATCATACGATTTTGTTATGATCTCATCAGCAATCAGCGCTTCCGTACTTACATCATATATGACCAGTTGTTTGCTTTTGAACAAAAGATTGGATTAGGATTTTTGGTCCTTATCAAAAGTTGCTACATGGAAAGTCGGTCTGCCGAATAACTTAATTGAAATCCAGAACTGCAACGAAATGATCGATTATTTAGAAATGGAATGGCGAACATGTTTGCGAATTTCATTCTCGTTAGTTTAGTTGATATTTTACAAACTTCCCACCCTCCCGTGCAAAAGTAAAAAAAATGTGACAAACAAGTAGAACATACACCCCTTCCCGGCTAGCACAAAGGATTGTGGCAGTAACAGCACTGAATCAAACACTCATGAATCGAACAGAATCGAATCGTGAGGGGGGAACTACGCAAAACCCTACTTCTAACATCCGCGCACAAAGTGGGATGTGATGTGTGAATGTCGAATTTGCCGAAATAATAACTCGTTCCCATTTTATTTTTCTATTTCGATACCAGCGAGTGTGTCGCGTCAGAAGCAAGGATAAAAATTCTCGTTAGTATCGAACGGGGGTAGCGAATTTAGAAAATACATAAGACATTCCCCTCTCGATCAGCATTTCCATATTTTATCAAGTTTGATGGGTGTGCTGCTCAAATGATGAAAGTGAGCGACGTGTAGCGTAGATGGAATGTAAGATGCCTTTGCTTACTCTATTGGAAATTTTCCATTGCTACTGGATTTTGAGAAATTGGTAACGTTCTTTTTGACGAATCTTCTCCCAAATTCATATTATGGCATGTTAGCAATTCCAGCAGAAATCTTTAAGTTGTTTAAATTCAGAATGTTCATAGTAAGTAAGTGCCTAGATGAAGCCGTTTAGCAGATATGTTGAAAGTTAAATCGGTATTTTTTTTTTCGAAAATCGCTGCTATAATAAGTTGGTTGTGTTTCTTTATATACAACAATAAATAATAGAATGTACGATAAATTCTCCACAGCTCTCTTATAAACCTTACCAATTAGTCACAATTTTTAGGTTATAAATCCACTATCTGAACACTAGGTTTGCCACTCCAACTTCGAAATACCAAAGACATATCGAATTGCCAGGCATTCGTTGCATTCTGATAAACAACTGCATCACTTCAGCAAAACATATTTCATTCCACCTTTGCTGTTCTGCTTTAACACATATGTGGGGCGGCACTCGTCGACAGGTTGCCGCGGGTAATCATGCAAACATTCTGCACTAATTTAGCAGACAGAAACCGCTAACTTGCAATTATCTCGACCGCTCGAAGTACTTTAGTGTCAAACTGATTGGATTCTACCAAATAGGCGTCGTCGTCGTCTGCCTTCCAAGCTGGTCTTAGAGAAACCATCGATAACCGCATCGTACTTTGACAGGTGGGGTTGCCCCCACACTTTGGGAAAAAAAATATTTTCGTGTACTCGACCGAACCTTTTCCAAATAACGCAGTAACGCCACAAGACATAAAATCAAGGTGCAGCAGCCCGCCCAGTTTACTCAGGGGATGTACTTCGATTAGTAGATTTTTTTTCGCTGTCCTCATTATCGGGGCACGAAAGACCTGCTGAATGTACCTACCTGGTGGAACGCAATGGTTTCAAATGGCGCTGAAAATTATTTACAACGATGTTGCGTGATAAGCTGGTGCACCTACTTACTGAAGATCGGGTGTGTAGCAGTTTCTCAGAAAAGGCGCCTTCCATACGTAACGTTAGCGACAGGAAGGTCACTCGCAGGTTAGCTGTTTGGTCGCGTGCAAAGGAGCAGGTTCTCCACTAACTAGCGGACCGACCCACCGCATACAGGTGCTGCCCATTTGCTGCGGCATCAAGATATGGCGAAAACAACAACTAACTGGTAGGTACGTTGCCTGGTGCGGAATACGGTTCTCGCTGCATCACTCGAAAGGAAGTTGGATAGCTTTAAGCAAACAATTTTTCAAGAACATTACCCAGAATCTGTTTGTTTAGCTGGTTGCCTAAAAGTCTTTCTATATCCTGTAATTACCTTCATTACTGTCCAAACGTCAATCTAACGACCCGGTAATTGAAGCCTCAGTTCTTCCTAAAATTCAAAAAGGAAATGTTTCGAGTCAGCTGCACATATATAAAATTTGCTGCACCTATGATTTAGGATCAAAATAATTACATACCACTTGTAACACCTAATTCATTCACTCTTTCCAAAACGGATCGAGTTTGTGTTTCACGAGCTGAAATAACATCATGTTACAAGCGACCAACAAGGGAACCGGCCTTGCTGTCAGCAAGTACCTGTTTGGTGCTGTTTTCGCCCGAGCTCAACTACTAAAATGAACACTTACACTCTCCAATAAAGGGGATTTATTTCCTCAAGAAGTCGGCAGTCCTATGGCCGATGGTTGACAGGAAAGGAGCGAGTAGGTGGGAGGGGGGATATCTTTCAACGTTTAATTTTAATTTGTGCATGGGCAATTCGTATCATGAACATGACAAGACCCACAATCAGCTGGCTCGAAGCTGACAGATATCGACTCGGACGGTATTAGGACTCTAATGGAACAAATTAATGCATTCAGCGCGTGTGCCTGGGTCTGGGAGTACCGATGATCAACCATCAACCGACTTACTTGTCGGGAAAAGTTGCTATTATCGGTGAACGGAGGTGTAGACAGAGACCTTGGGGGTTTTGGTTCAATTCTGAGTTTTTATATTTATATGAAATGGATTAAGTTTACGGGGTTACATACCATTTTATTTTTCAAAAAATCGATTTGTTTGCCTTTCTCAATAGAAAGGTATTGCAATTGCTCTGAAAACTGACTTTTTGACGGAGGGTGATTTCTTATCTTGTATATAGTATACTGCCAACACTGTTTGTGAAAGTTTAGTTTGTTTTCCGCGCTCCTCAATTTTTGTTTATATCATTGTGATTATTGCCTTGATATCCTGCAAAACCGTTCAGGCTTTTTATCCAACGCCGTGTTCACTTGCCGAATGACGGTGTTTTGCTCACACGCAAGGTAGGACCGCAATATCAAAATATTCTGGACAAGCTGAAGCAGTTTGCTGATTTGCCACAACCGCCATACCACCGCTACACCGCCACTCCGTCACCTCGCCACTCCGCCATCTCGCCGCTCCACCACCATTACTTCCACTCGAAGTTTGCAAAAGTGTCACCATCCTGATCAAAATATCAACATAACACACGACCAAATATCGCCCATTAATTTGTTAATTCATCACCCAGCAGAAATAAACATCATCGTCGCTGCTGTGTTTTATTTCTGCCAACCGAAAGAACATATACATCCATCAGTTGTCATCTGCCTTCCTGAACTCCAGTTGCTAGAACGAGAAAGGTGAGAAGTAATTCGTAGTTGTTTTGGTTAGTTCTTTCTTGCGCTCCTTTGATCTTGTACCTAAGTGAATTTCGTACCCAAAAACATACCTGTCATCTTCTTGTAGAGTGTAAGTGACGCCATCTGTTACTGAGCATTTCAACTAGTAACCCTTACACTACCGCATATCGTAAAATGCCTGGATTTTGTGAGAGTTGCACTGATAAATTTTCCGATGGTCGTAATGCTGTAAAATGTGGCGGTTTTTGCCCTTCGTCATTTTGCGCAAAATCCTGCGGACTAAACGACGAATTATTTGCCGCTGTTGTTAACAAGTCTAACTTATTTTGGATGTGTAACACCTGCAAAAATATCACGGACAAAGCACGTTTTCGTAACGTATTAGTGTCCGTTGAGTCCGCAAACCAAATGGTGATCGAGGAGCTCAAAAATTCAATTCGCAACGACATACTGTAGGAATTAAAGGTAGAAATACGGACCAACTTCAAAACGTTGATCGACGCTGTATCAAAAACGCCGATTCCTGGACCGCGACAATTTTCCTTTAATTCTGCTAAAAGAAAGAGAGACAACGACGATACAGGCTCCAATCCTTCTAAGTTGATACGTGGTACTAATGCCGCCGGTTCATTGACACCATCCATCGCTGTGAATCGTGAAGATAAAAAGTTTTGGTTGTACCTGTCAGGAATTTCGCCCGAGGTCCCTGATGAAAGCGTCACCAAGCTAGCTGCGGATAAACTCGGAAATTCGAACATCACTGTCGTCAAGTTGGTCCCTCGTGACAGAGATCCTAGAACGCTGAATTTTGCCTCCTACAAAGTTGGCATGCCTACGGATCTCAAAGAAAAGGCTATGACGGCGTCTACATGGCCAGTTGGCATTGCTTATCGTGAGTTTGAAGAGAAGTCGGATTCCAGAAAGGTTTTTTTGGAAACCGAATGCACCCGACTCAGCAACCATGACTGCTTTCACTGCTCTTGGCCCTCCTCCCAACTAGTCCCATCGCCTGTTTCACATCCTGTATTGCCTGTTCCCGAAGTTGCCGCACATTCCGAGCAGTTTATTTCCGTTTACTACCAGAACGTGCGAGGAATGAGAACGAAAACACAAGAATTTCATCTAGCGCTTTCTTCTAGTGACTACGACGTCATTGTCCTTACGGAAACCTGGCTGCGCGAAGACATTAAACGCTGAGCTCTCGTAGAACTACGTAATATATCGCTGCGAGCGCAACTCAACAACCAGCCATCTGCGTCGAGGCGGTGGCGTCCTAATAGCGGTAAAGAACAACCTCGTAGGCTCGCAGCTAAGCTTGTCTGGAATTGAACGCCTGGAGCAAATCGCCGTGCGTATCGCCCTCCCGAATCAATCTGTATATATTAGCTGTGTTTATCTCAGGCCAAATAGTGATCCAGATTTGTATCACGCGCACCCTAATGCCGTTCAAACAATTCTACACAATGCTGGCAGCACCGACACTGTTCTCGTCTTTGGAGACTACAATCTTCCACGCCTTCAGTGGTCGCTCGATAATGATCTAAAATGTTACCTACCTATTAATGCCTCTTCGGAACAAGAAATAGCTGTAACGGAGTCTATGGTTGCAGGCGGTCTGTACCAGATCTGCTCATTGACGAATGTGAACGGGAGGATCCTCGATCCGTGAACTCATTTGTTCGTTTTAGATTTTTGGAAGTCGCCTAACAGAGTTTTCGTTTACCATCATGGCAGAAGCGCCGTCGGATGCAAAACCTATCATTCGCCGCTTGTAATTAATCCCGTCTTTGATGTACTCTCCAACGATCGCATCGTAAATGGATTTGTGATCGCCACTCTATATCTCAACAGACCGATAAAAAGTGTCCTTCACTTGAAAGCCGCTGTCGTCAAAAGCTCGAACGACTATTGCAAGGGTTTTGACGGTTCCCAAATCAGTGGATTCATCAATCATTATGGAAAAATCTGATGTCTTCATAATTTCCACCATTTCGTCACGCAGACTAGATGCAATGACCCCGCTAATAACAGAAGAAGTTTTCGTTCGCCCTAGTCGAATATTCGGTAATATTTTAGATACAGTATCGATTGTTTTAATAATATCAGCTAGTTTGTCCACCGCCGCAAATGGAATATTTTGCTCTACCGCCCAAGCACAAATTATCAATTCGGCTTCAGATACCCCATCTAGGGCGTACTTTTCAATGTTTGGACAATCAGGGGCTGAAATTTTATTGGCTCCCTCGCGGTGACTTACCTCCTCGTCCCACACCAAGTTTATCCAGACAAATTTTGCAGAATGCGTATTTTTCGAAGCAAAGAAATTCAGCCGAATTGATCCATTATTCTTAAAATTTTTGTAGAGTTACCTTGGTCTTTGGTTCTTTCAAAGTTTTTTTTCTCTTTTTCGGAATTATGTTTTTGCTGAAGCTGGACGATTCAGAACCGGAGGAGTTTCCGGTATCACCTGGATCTAAAAATCCAACAATCTGTTATTATTTGTAACACTTAAAAAGCACATGCTAATTAAAACAATAGATTAAGTAATTACCAATGTTTAGAGAATTCGCAAAATCATGCTTGATTTTCGTTGATCGATCACGCTCAGTTTGTATTCGATTGTTACCTTAAATTCAAAAAAAGTTCTTGCCATGTGAGTCAAAGAAAATTTTAAAATATCTACCATCATCTGCAGAAACTAATTGGAGTTCTTGCGACTGAGGTTGCTCATTGCTGCTACAGCTGTCTTGAAATGGAATTTGCTGATTCTTCTGGAACTTGGGCGCTGTAACAAAAACCCTTAGAATGAAAAAATAGTTCAGATTTATCGTTTACCTTTAGAGAAAATGAGCCAATAATCTTTTTGGACATTTTCCAATTATTTTATCTTAACGATTAATGAAACGATGCAAAATGTTCAATTTTTCAAATGCAGATTTTCAAATTGATGACACGCACGCTTCAAGACTCGAATAAGCGAAAGTGTTTTTGTTTTAGTAGTAATGTCATGCCATGTCTTCGAAATTTTTGATGGTACTGGTGCCATTGATTAGGCTTTCACCGAACGGATTCGCAAACACTAACGTAGTTTCGTGGTCGAGCAAACTTATCGAATGATGTGTGTTGAGAGTGCTGCAAAGTTGACATGGAAGAGCACGAAGAAAGCTATATGAATAAATTCAATTGACTAAATATTTAAGAATCTCCACTCGCAATTGCACACTAGCGAAGTTCAAAAGGTTAATTAATAGCGGAGGGTTAATTTAATTTTTTCATCAATCGGATTACAAAAAATCTGTGTATTCTTTTTCAAATTAAAATATCTGTATATCTGTATATACAGATTCTGTATGTGAAAACATAAAAAAAACTATAAATACAGATTATTCTATATTATTGGTAACCCTGTTGAAGTATGTGAAGCAAGCCGCGAAATGATACACCCGTTCGTTCCGCTTAGCGACTACAGCGCCGCCTGGACTTGAGCAGCTGATGCAACAATATCACGGATGGAGGAGAATTCTTCACAGAAATCTTATGAATTTATTTATTCAGAGCTGGTGAGATCATTTCATGTCATTTTCAATACTTGTCCACCTTCATAAACATTTTCCTTTTTGTAAATACGGGCAAGGATCAAAAATATTTTTCATTCTGGAAGTGCGAATATATTGCAAATATCCAATTGATACGTGGATGTATTCGCGTGGGGCTTATTGTATATGAAGGCGGCCTCAGAAAGTACGTGCAGGAACAGGTATTCTTGAAATCGGTCGTTGGATGTACAGTAGACAAATATATCATTACATAGATGCAGACAAGTTAATTCCATAGAAGCACTGCCAGACAGTGGGAAATGGATTGTATACACACACAGAGATCCGAGAAATAGACCGTAAGTTATAGCGCTTCCAAGCGTTTATAAGGAGAAAGTAGAGCAGTACTAGCAAATTCAATTGAAATATTTAATTCCTCCAACATGTCTGGTCCTCCAAGAAAGGCCACATATTAAAAATAAACGAAAAAGGGTAACTTCTCCATCCGAAAATCCCATTGATTGTAGCAACTCATTCGATGTTTTATCCGAACGTTAAGGTAAAGAAATTTGTAAATTTTCCTTGCATTGTGCGTAATGCAAACGAGAAGAAATAGCCATCTCCTCCACCGATAAGGGTTATGATCTCCGACCTCAAAGCCTTTCGAACTGAGCTTCAGACGTTGCTTCCGGTCGTTAAAGTCTCGCTTCAATTGTCTGAAAAGGAGAATGTCGAGTTACAGCGAAAGTTTTAAATGCACTAATTGTAGCGAAAACCGTAAATGGAATTTTCTCGGAATGTCCTATTCGAGAAAACATTATAAATTCTAGTTTAAAGAAATAAAAACAACAATTAAAAATTTACCTACTTCTTCAGATGCACTTGAAGAAAACAAATTTGAAGCGTGTTAATCCGCTTCAAAATAGAAGTACAACTTCTCTATCTATATAAGGATCCTCTATTTCCGTCTCACCATCATACAATGGTACGTCATCTTATGCTTCAGTGGCAGGTAATACGGCTAAAAGAACGATGACTACCACGCCTCCAGTTTCGTTATCACATAACGATTCCTTTACTCTAACCGATCTAGGTAGCATCACGGAAGAAAGTTTGAATTTCTTGCGGCAATCAATGTTTCAAGTGATGACTGCAATGCTAAATTCTACCTTTATGCTTGAAGCCAAAATTGTAACGAATTTAATGTTTAATAATGACCTTAAATAATCATTTATGAAGACGAAATTTTTAACTTTTTGGGGATACATAATGTGCATATAGTCGTTGTGGCAGAAACTTATTTTAAACCAAATATTAAATTGAAGAGTAACTCTAAATTTGTTATTCATCGATTTGATCTAATAGTTGGATTCGGCGGAGGAATTAATCGCAGAATCAAACATTGCGGCTTACCGTCTCTTGACACCAAGGTGATCGATAATATGGGTATCGAAGTTAAAACAATCTTGGTATCATTTTTATTGTTGCAGCGCATTTGCCTGTTCAGTGCACTGGTGAACATACTAAGTTCTTGAAAGGAGACTTACAACAAATCGCTCGAAATTCTTCATAATCGGCGATTTTGACACTAAACACCGATCCTGGAATAATGCTTAAAGCAATGTCACTGGCAAGCTACTTTTTAACGATTGCTCTGTTGGATATTAATCAATTTTGTTGCCGAATGGACTTACGTGCTGGAAGGAATCAACAATTGATTTGCACGGAACAAAATGTTCCCAAAATCGTGAATAAAGTGCCACGAATTATGGAATAAACTTTTTTACTATGTGAAAAGAGGACAATTAACAAAAATCATGTGTTTTATAATTATGTTTCATTTACCTTCAGTTATGCCTATATAACGCTTTGATTAGTGCAATTTTTTTGCAATGCTCTTTTGTGGAACATAATCTGGTTTTAGTGATTGTGAAGTAAATTACAATTTCCCGGATCTATTTCACGAAGCCCACCCCATGATTCCTAATATATTAGCCCCGATTAAATACACTTGCTCGTGATATAGTGCAGAAGATCATTGAATGTTATTCATGTACACGTGAACTGATTCATGATTTCTAGCGAATTAGTCACAAAAAATAGGTCACAAAAGCATGAAATAATTTTCATGTATTTGTGAACTAGTTCATGGCTTCTAGTATAGTAGTCACGACTTACCTTGCGAGCTTGCGAAACAGTTTACAAGAACGAAATAATAAATCAAAACGCTCTATTGGGGATGTGATTGTTTTCGTAACAATTTCACTTCGAAACTCCTATATAAAATACTACGCTGCTGCATCTACCCTAAGGAATTTGATTGGTATAAAATACTAATGCTTGCAAACCTGTGGTACAAATGAAAATCATTTGTATGCATTTTTTTGATCACTGTTTCACGCATCGAAATCTTCAACTAACCTCCGTCTTTAAACAAGCACAAACTCAGTTGAGTCCGCCCATGCTTCAGATATACCTACAGATGCATGTTGTCAGATGCCTTAGTGATAAATGCACAAATCGTCGAAAACATTTTGACATGAGAATTACCAGCCCAACGTACGCATTATGATATGCCAACGAAGGAGAGAGAGAGAGAGAGAGAAGGAATTTCAAACTAAAACTCTTCAAGTGAGTACAGCGGTCGCCCTCAAAATGGTGAACTGGTTTTTTTTTCGTTTCACCTGCCAACCGAGAAAGACTTAATTCGGCGCCTTAGTTTCGCTCTTTTTTGGACACAGAATGGAATATTAGGCAATGGTTACGCCAGAGAGCAATTTCTTTGGCTCTTCATCTCGAATGGCCAGCTTCAGGTGACGGGGAACGAACCTGGTCTTCTTGTTATCACGAGCAGTATTTACTGCCAGCTGCAATACTTCGGCGGCAAGATATTTCATCACTGCTGGCGGGTAGAGGGGTGTACCGGCACAGACACGCTCGGCGTAGTGACCCTTTCTCAGCAAACGTTGGATTGGGTTTCCACTCATAATCGGATGCCCACTACATAATTTGGGACAGCTCAGACATCAATTTGAGAGGCACCAAATTGATGGAATACTTAAGCAGTACAAATCTGCACTTACTTAATGTAGGAATCGCCCAACATTTGCACGAGCTTGCGGAGAAGAGGTGTTAGATGTAACTCTCTGCTCTGATAGTATTATGCATGAGTTGGCAAACTGGTACGTACCAATCGAGCTCGACCCGTCGTTATCTGATCATAAGTACATCGTCTTGGAACATTTAAACTTCTCGCTAGATATCGTCACATATCGTAATCCCAAATCTACAAACTGGGACCTCTACGAAGAGGGTCTCGCGACTAGGTTTCATGAGTATCTTTCAACGATTGATTCTCCACGTGGCTTAGATGAGGTTGTGGATAAAACAAGCTCACTCATAGTAGCAGCATAGGTTTAGAGGTAGAGGTTTTCCCGCTTCGAATTATGCGTGCTTCTAGAGGAACACCTTGGTGTAAAACCGAACTTGTTCGTCTCAAGTATGTGAGTCCGAAAATGTCATAGAGTTTTGATGCATTTTTCCAAGCACAATCGCAGTATTCTTGTCAGGGCACTGATTGGACATTACAAACTCAATTATCACATGATTATTATTCATCATGCTGATATTTTTCGTGTGATCTTTGTGAATCCGATTACGGAACTTCATATAAATTGATATGAAACTGCCCAGCAGTAATGCAATTGCGTGTCCGGATTTTTGATTATCCATATATAGATAAACGTATGTACAGAGAGCTGGTAATCAAGGATATGATATTGTTCCTAACCCAGTGCGGTAAAGACCTATAATTTATACCACATTTGAATGATTATATCCCCTCGGGGGTGTTAATGTATTCGCTCTCTGTTTAAAAAAAAAATCTAAAAACCTGCAGATCATTGCTCTGTGTTAATTGTTATGTGTCGTTATTTTTCTTACTTCTAGCCTTACCACTTCCCCAATCGTTCCCGTCAAGGAAATGATGAAAAAGCAGATCATCGCAAGGCACAAATCTCCAACCAACATGGAGAACGCGCCATTTGTGTCAGTCGCTACTGATTTCTGATTCCTGAAAACTCTTCATGCGGGTACAGTGGTCGCTCTGAAAATGGCGGGCTGTTTTTTTTCTTCTTCGGAATCGTTTCACCTGCCATCCAAAAAAGACTCAATTCTGCGTCTTAATTTCGCTCTTTTTTGGATGCAGAATGGCGTAAATAATAGACACACCGGGGAGCAATTTTTTCAGCTCTTCATTTCGAATGGCCAGCTGCAGATGACGGAGGTGAACCTGGTCTTCATTTTATCCCACCAAGTATTAACTACCAGCTGCAATCCGGCACAGATACGCTCGACGTAGCGACCCGTTCTCGGCAAACGATGGATTCGACCGACAGGAAACTGGAGACCGGCACGAACCGAGCGGAATTTTGGCTGCTTTTCCTTCACCTTTTCTCCTTTACCACATCCAGCAATAGCGAGTGTATGTGTTTAGCGCAAACGGTGCCATCGTCAAAGTGGTGGTGCTGCTAACGAAGTCTGGCTTGCTTATGCGAATTTTATGGACCAATCATGGTCCAAGATAATAGCTACTTTTACAAAACTCATTATTTCTGTTATTTTTTTTCGCTTTTTGTACATTTTACTGAATAAGTTACAAATTGTTGTACATATTTCCACTCAGATAACGCAAAAATCTTATTTTTCTTATCAGTCCAAAACAACGGCAGATATTCACGTTCAAAAAATCGGGAAAAATTTCGGCCAAAAATTTTGAAAGGGGGCCCCTATATTGAACCGTCAGAAGTAGTCTACTTCAAAAATTGTTCTCATTTTTTTTTGTGATAAAAAGAGTGTTATATTATTCTGTCAATATTCCTGTAATAATGTAACATTTGAAAAACATTTTCCCAAATGACACTTTCTGTACATGAAGACTTTGTCACAAAAAGCCACTTTGCATACTTTGTTTTTCCAAAAATGATCTCGACTGTCTTTTGAAAGGGGTCAAACTGTTTTTTATTATTTTTTTTTTCAAATGGCAATAGTTTAAAAGTGAAATCCTGCAAAAAAATGTTGTGGGTGTGATTTTCACAAAATTATTGAAATTATTTAAATTATTTAAATTATTTAAATTATTTAAATTATTTAAATTATTTAAATTATTTAAATTATTTAAATTATTTAAATTATTTAAATTATTTAAATTTTTAAATTTTTAAATTATTTAAATTATTTCAATTTAAATTTATAAATTGGAAAAATTCATAATCGGCTCCTACACTGAAAAAATCGATTTTTAAAATTTATAGTTGATTTACAAAAACCCCATCTTTGATTTGAATGAAATTTTGTTCCAAGATAGGTAATTATGTTCCCTACCTACCGTCAAAAATTCAAGTTTGGCATTTTTAAGCCAAAAAGTTATTTGAAAAAAACTTTTCCTTGTCCAAACAGGATTTTTTTCAATGTTTTTTTTATTCAGGGTCCGTAGCTTAGAGACCAGATCCCAGAATCCCGAGGAGCGAACCCAGACTCCCGATTCCATAGCCCAGAGTTCCGAGGAGAGAGACCGAAATCCAGACTCGTGACTCCTCAACCTAAAGTGACCAGACGTCCCGGATTAGGCGGGACAGTCCCGGATTTCGAGGTCTTGACCCGCATGGTAAAACGTCCCGGAAAGTGTCCCGCATTTGTCAAAATGATGATTTTTGTTCCAAAATCCCGAGCAAACGAAAAGCCCATAATACTCCTATGGTCATGGGTGTTTGATATTGGGTTCAAACCATGAAAATACCATCACCATAGGCCGGTAGATCCTATATAAAATACCATATGTTGGTGTATTTATGGGTTATTGGGACCATTTTATGGTGCCTTCATTGGTTGTGAATATTGTCACAGACCATGTTTAAGGTCTTTTCAAGGGGCTATGTGGTGTTTGAATCCATGAGTATTAGCTCGGAAAACCCATATTGTACATTCATATTGTTCAAAAAACTCATGAAAGTTTTTAGTTGTGCTGCCAAATTTTCCAATTACGTGGGAATGTGCAAAATGAGCCAATTTATCCTGATTGTCACAGTGCCCTTTTCGACTTCTAACATGCCCCAGGTCATGAATCCTTACGAAAAGAGTCTCAATCTTATACAAGTTGTGCAAATATTTGGGAAATGTAAGGTTCTTGAGCGCGTCCCGCATTCGTCTTGAAAACATCTGGTCACTTTACCTTAACCCAAAATACTGAGGCGAGTCTAGAGTCCAGAATGCGGAGCTCAGTTACGACAATGCAGAGTCCAGAATCCATAGCGCAGCGATCAGGACCCAGAGTTTAGAAGACTGAGATCAGAGTCCAGAATCCAGAGTTACGAGTGCAGAATTCAGAGTCCAGAGTTCAGATGCCAGAGCCTAGAGTCAAAAAACCTAGAGTCCAGACCAGAAACCAGAGTCTAGAATTCTCATCCCAAAATACTGAGCCCAGAGTCCTCAGCACATAATCCAGAGCCCAAAGTCCAGAGCCCCTAACCCAAAATAGTGAGACCAGAGTTTAGAGTCCAGAATCCAGAGTTCAGATTCGATAATCCAGAGTTTAGATTCTATAGCCCAGCGAACAGAACCCTGAGTCGCGAGGAGAGAGCCCCGAGTCCGGAGTCCAGAATCTAGAGTCCCGAGTGCAGAGTTCATAGTCCAGAGCTTAGAGTCCAGAGTCCACAGTTCATAGTCCAAAGTCCAGAATCAAGACCCAGAGCCCATAGCTCAGAGACTACAGTCTACAGTCCAGAGTCCATAGCTCAGAATCCAGAGATCAGAGTGCAGAGAACAGAGTTGAGAATCCAGGGTCCAGGGTCCAGAGTCCAGAGCCCAGAGTCCTCAACCCAAATTACTGTGGCCAAAGTCCTGAGCTCTGATAGCAGAATCCAGAGCCTGAAGTACTTAACCCAAAATACTGAGGCAAGAGTTCAAACTCCAGAGCACAGAGCCCAGGACCCAGAGGCCAGAATCCAGAGTACATAACACAAAATCTCGAGACGAGAGCCCAGAGTCCAGAACAGAGCGTGAAGCATCCAGAGTTTTAAGTCCAGAATCTAGTGCACGGAGTCCAGAGACGAGAATCCTGAGACCAGAGTCCTCAACCCAACATACTGAGCCCCGTGTCCCGAGCTCAGAGTCCAGAAAACAGAGCCCAGAGACCAGAATCCATAAAATGAAATTCTTAAACAAGGTATTAATCGTGC